>NC_034179.2:3202175-3222175 GCF_002021735.2 Oncorhynchus kisutch | reverse complement strand
CTGCTCCTCCTTGCACAAAGGCAGAGGTAGCGGCCCTGCTGCTGGGTTGTTGCCCTCCTACGTCTCCTGATGCCCCCCCACATCTCCTGATGTACTGGCCTGTCTCCTGGTAGCGCCTACATGCTCTGGACACTACGCTGACATACACAGCAAACCTTCTTGCCACAGCTCGCATTGATGTGCCATCCTGGATGAGCTGCACTACCTGAGCCACTTGTGTGGGTTGTAGACTCCGTCTCATGCTACCACTAGAGTGAAAGCACCGCCAGCATTCAAAAGTGACCAAAACATCAGCCACGAAGCATAGGAACTGAGAAGTGGTCTGTGGTCACCACCTGCAGAACCACTCCTTTATTGGGGGTGTCTTGCTAATTGCCTATAATTTCCACCTGTTGTCTATTCCATTTGCACAACAGCATGTGAAATGTATTGTCAATCAGTGTTGCTTTGTGGAGGTCTACAATATTTTTTGGAGGTCTTGGCTCATTTCTTCTGATTTTCCCATGAAAATCAGAAGAGGCACTGAGTTTGAAGGTAGGCCTTGAAATACATCCACAGGTACACCTCCAATTGACTCAAATTATGTCAATTAGCCTATCAGAAGCTTCTAAAGCCATGACATCATTTCCTGGAATTTTCCAAGCTGTTTAATGGCACAGTCAACTTAGTGTTTGTAAACTTCTGACCCACTGGAATTGTGATACAGTGAATTATAAGTGAAATAACCTGTCTGTAAACAATTGTTTGAAAAATTACTTGTGTCATATACGTATATACAAAGTAGAAGTCCTAACCAACTTGCCAAATCTATAGTTTGTTAACAATACATTTGTGGAGTGGTTGAAAAATGAGTTTTAGTGACTCCAACCTAAGTGTATGTAAACTTCCGACTTGAACTGTACAGTATATATATATATAAAAATGTCAGCCCAAATACATGCTTCACAGAGTTCAAGTAACAGATACATCTCAACATCAACTGTTCAGAGACTGCGGAATACGGCCTTCATGGTCGAATTGCTGCAAAGAAACCATTTCCAAAGGACACCAATAAGAGGAAGACACTTTCTTGGGCCAAGAAACACAAGAAATCGACATTAAACCAGTGGAAATCTGTCCTTTGGTCTGATGAGTACAAATTTGATTTGTTCCAACCGCCGTGTCTTAGTGAGACACAGAGGAGGAGAACGGATGATCTCTGCATGTGTGGTTCCCGCCATGAAGCATGGAGGAGGATGTATGATGATGTGGGGGTGTTTTGCTGGTGACACTTTTGGTGATTATTTAGAATTCAAGGCACACTTAACCAGCATGGCTACTACAGCATTCTGCAGCGATACGCAATCCCATCTGGTTTGCATGTAGTGGGACTATCATTTGTTTTTCAACAGGACAATGACCCAACACACCTTCAGGCTATGTAAGGACTATTTGATAAAGAAGGAGAGTGATGGAGTGCTGCATGAGATGACCTGGCCTCCACAATCACCAGACCTAAACCAAATTTAGATGGTTTTTGGATGAGTTGGACGGCACAGTGAAAGAAAAGCAGCCAAACTGTGTTCAGCATATGTGGGAACTCCTTCAAGACTGTTGGAAAAGCATTCCAGGTGAAGCTGGTTGAGAGAATGCCAAGACTGTACAAAGCTGTCATCAAGGCAAAGGGTGGCTATTTTGAAGAATCTAAATGATAACATATATTTTAATTTGTTTAACACTTTTTCGGTTACTACATGAATCCATATGTGTTAGTTCATAGTTCTGATGTCTTCACTATTATTCTACAATGTAGAAAATAGTAAAAATAAAGAAAACCCTTGAATGAGTAGGTGTGTCCAAACTGTTAACTGGAACTATATATATATATACACACACACTACCATTCAAAAGTTTGGGGTCACTTAGAAATGTCCTTGTTTTTAAAAGAAAAGCAACATTTTTGTCCATTAAAATAACATAACATTTATCAGAAATTCAGTGTAGGCATTGTTAATGTTGTAAATGACTATTGTAGCTGGAAATGGCAGATTTTTTTATGGAATATCTACATAGGAGTACAGAGGCCCATTATCAGCAACTATCACTCCTGTGTTCCAATGGCACGTTGTGTTAGCTAATTTTAAATGGCTAATTGATCATTAGAAAACCCTTTCGCAATTATGTTAGCACAGCTGAAAACTGTGTACGGATTAAATAAACAATAAAACTGGCCTTCTTTAGACTAGTTGAGTATCTGGAGCATCAGCATTTGTGGGTTCGATTTACAGACTCAAAATGGCCAGAAACAAAGAACTTTTTTCTGAAAATCGTCAGTCTATTCTTGTCCTGAGAAATGAAGGCTATTCCATGTGAGAAATTGCCAAGAAACTGAAGATCTCTTACAACGCTGTGTACTACTCCCTTCACAGAACAGCGCAAGCTGGCCCTAACCAGAATAGAACTAGGAGTGGGAGGACAAGTACATTAAAGTGTCTAGTTTGAGAAACAGATACCTCACAAGTCCTCAACTGGCAGCTTCATTAAATAGTACCCACAAAACAACAGTCTCAACATCAACAGTGAAGAGGCGACTCTGGGATGCTGGACTTCTAGGCAGTGTTGCTTAGAAAAAGCAATATCTTAGACTGGCCAAAAAATTGAAAAGTTTAAGATGGTCAAAAGAACACAAACACTGGACAGAGGAACTCTGCCTAGAAAGGCCAGCATCCCGGAGTTGCCTCTTCACTGTTGACATTGAGACTGGTGTTTTGCGTTTTTACAATTCAACCTTTACAATTCAACCTTTACAATTGTTCATGCACTTGTGCTTTTGTTTTGGAATACGGCAAACAATTTGACCCTTGACCTGATTGGTTATATTATTATTATTATCTTTATGGTTTCTACAAAAGAAGCTTTAACTGGACTTTATGAATGACTAAAACTATATAAATATATAAAACTATAACTCTATTACTAATCGAATCAACAAATAAAGTTGATTAAATGGATTATACTGTAACACTTTTATTGTAAGGGAAATGAAAACAGGCCAAAGTTTATTTTCTAGGACATTGTAGAATTATACCAAACATGTCCTTGACATCTATCTAAACTAATGACTGTTGTTTTGTTTTTGATTTATATATTTCCACGAATATTTCTTCAAGCAATTAATCCTTTGCAATAGCGCGTGCACTATTTATCAAGCTTCGGTGCTTATGTTTGTGCACCTTGTGCGTTGATATGCATCGGCAGACGTTATCTAGCTGGTACCACCTGGTTGGTGACTAGAATAGAACACTCATCAATAACTAAACCCTCATCCCCTAGCTGAGTTGAGCACTAACCCCTCATCCCCTAGCTGAACTGAGCACTAACCCCTCATCCCGTAGCCTAACTGAGCACTAACCCCTCATCCCGTAGCCTAACTGAGCACTAACCCCTCATCCCCTAGCCTAACTGAGCACTAACCCCTCATCCCCTAGTTGAACTGAGCACTAACCCCTCATCCCGTAGCCTAACTGAGCACTAACCCCTCATCCCGTAGCCTAACTGAGCATTAACCCCTCATCCCCTAGCCTAACTGAGCACTAACCCCTCATCCCGTAGCCTAACTGAGCATTAACCCCTCATCCCCTAGCCTAACTGAGCAATAACCCCTCATCCCGTAGCCTAACTGAGCACTAATCCCTCATCCCCTAGTTGAACTGAGCACTAACCCCTCATCCCATAGCTGAGTTGAGCACTAACCCCTCATCCCCTAGCTGAACTGAGCACTAACCCCTCATCCCCTAGCTGAACTGAGCACTAATCCCTCATCCCCTAGCTGAACTGAGCACTAACCCCTCATCCCATAGCTGAGCTTAGATTAGTGAGTTAGGTGGTGTGTGACCCCAAATATCAAATCGAATCAAATCAAATATTATTGATCACATACACATATTTAGCAGATGTTATTGCAGGTGCAGTGAAATGCTTGTGTTCCTAGTTCCAACAGTGGAGTCATATCTAACAATTCACAACAACACACACATCTAAAAGTAAAAGAATGGAATTAAGAAATATATAAATATTAGGACGAGCGATGTTGGAGTGGCATTCACTAAAATACAGTAGAATAGAATACAGTATATGAGATGAGTAAAGCATAGACTAAAATACAGTAGAATAGAATACAGTATATGAGATGAGTAAAGCATAGACTAAAATACAGTAGAATAGAATACAGTACATACATATGAGATGAGTAAAGCATAGACTAAAATACAGTAGAATAGCATACAGTACATACATATGAGATGAGTAAAGCAGTGTGTAAACATTATTAAATTGGCTAGTGTTCTATTATTAAAGTGACCAGTGATTCCATGTCTATGTATATAGGGCAGCAGCCTCTAAGGTGCAGGGTTGACTAGCTGGGTGTTAGCCGGCTAGTGATGGCTATTGAACAGACTGATGGCCTTGAGATAGAAGCTGTTTTTCAGTCTCTCGGTCCCAGCATTAATGCAGCTGTACTGACCTCGCCTTCTGGACGATACCAGGGTGAACAGGCCATCTTCTGCAGAGCCCTGCCATTGTGGTTGGTGAAGTTGGTGAAGTTGCCGTACCAGGCGGTGATACAGCTAGACAGGATGCTCTCAATTGTGCATCTGTAAAAGTTTCTGAGGGTCTTAGGGGCAAAGCCACATGTCTTCAGCCACCTGAGGTTGAAGAGGCACTGTTGCGCCTTCTTCACCACATTGTCTCTGTGGGTGGACCATTTCTGATTGTCAGTGATGTGGGCACTGAGGAACTTAAAGCTTTCCACTTTCTTGGGTACAGGAACAATGGTGGACATCTTGAAGCAAGTGGGGACAGCGGACTGAGATAGGGAGAGATTGAATATGTCCGTAAATACTCCAGATAGCTGGTCTGCGCATGCTAGCTGCGTAGCTAGGGATGCCGTCTGGGCCGGCAGCCTTGCGAGGGTTAACACGCTCTAATGTCTTACGTCGGCCACGGAAAATGAGATCCCACAGTCCTTGGGAGCAGGCCGCGTTGATGGCACTGTGTTATCCTCAAAGCGGGCGAATAAGGTGTTTAGTGTGTCCTGGAGCAAAATGTCTGTGTTTGCAACGTGACTGGTTTTCACTTTGTAATCCACTTTGTAATTGTCTGTAGACCCTGCCACATACGTCTTGTGTCTGAGCCATTTATTTGCGACTCCACTTTGTCTCTGTACTGACGTTTTGCCTGTTTGATTGCCTTGCAGAGGGAAGAACTACACTGTTTGTATTCACCCATATTCCCAGTCACCTTGCCATGGATAAATGTGGTAGTTCGCACTTTCAGTTTTGAGCGAATAATGCCATCTTTCTACGGTTTCTGGTTTGGGTAGGTTTTAATAGTCACCGTGGGAAGAACATCACCTAAACACTTCCTGATGAACTCAGTCACCGTGTCCATGTATACGTCAATGTTCGGAGTCTACCCTGGAACGTATCACATCCACATGACCAAAACAACCTTGAAGCATAGATTATGATTGGTCAGACCAGCATTGAATATACCTATAGCACGGGTACTTCCTGTTTGAGCTTCTGGCTATAGGAAGGAAGGAGCTAAATGGAGTCGTGATCTGATTTGCCGAGGGAAGGCGGGGGAGGGTCTTGTAGGAATCTTGAAAAGGAGAGTAGCAGTGGTCTATTGAATTTCCAGATCGAGTGCTTAAGTCAATGTGTTGGTAGAGCTTCGGGACAGTTTTCCTCAAATTTGCTTTGTTAAAATCCCCAGCTACAATAAATGCGGCCTCATCATATATGGTTTCCAGATTGCACAAATTCCAGTGTAGTTCCTTGAGGGCCATCGTGGTATCAGGCTTGAGGGGGAATATACACGGCTATGACTATAACCGAAGAGAATTCTCTTGGGAGGTAATACGGTCTGCATTTGATTGTGAGGTATTCTAGGTCGGGTGAACAAAAGGATTTGAGTCCCTGTATGTTATCACAATCACACCATGAGTAGTTAATCATGAAACATACACCACACAACATACACTTCTTCCGGGAGAGATATTTATTTCTGTCGGCACAATGTACTGAATATCCAGCTGGCTATATGGACAGGGTTAATATATTCAGACAGAGCCATGATTCCGTGAGTATGTTACAGTTCCTGATGTCTCTCTGGAAGGAGACCCTCACCCTGAACTCGTCTACTTTATTGTCCATAGACTGAACATTAGCGAGTAATATACTCGGAAGTGGTGGATGGTGTGCATGCCTCCTGAGCCGGACTAGAAGTCCACTTTGAATACCTCTTCTCCGCCAGCAGCGTCTTGGAGCAGCCTCTGGGATAAGTTCTATTGCCCTGGGGGGTACGAACAAAGGATCCAATTTGGGAAAGTCGTATTCCTGGTCGTAATCCTGGTGAGTTACCGCCACTCTGATATCCCAAAGTTATTTCCAGCTGTAGGTAATAACACAAAAAAAAACATTCTGGGCAACTAATACAATAAATAACACACAAAATAAAGAAATACTACGAAGTTTCTTAGGAGTTAGATGCAGAGCTGCCATGTCTGTCGGCACCATCTTGACGCAATGTAGTGGACGATACACTGAATTGCCTTGTTAAATAACACACGGAATTGGGTTCCAATTGGGACACAGTTGTTGTCTGGAGATGAGCTGGGGGTCTTTCCAGAGAGGCCGAATGAGATGCTTAGTGAGGCTAGGTCATTTCCCCAGGGGGCCGGGGAAAGACCACTTCCTGTCATTGACAGACAGAAAACAGGCAAATCTACACACACTAAAGAAGAGCTCTTCATCCCTTCATGAATGTATCTCCAGATGTCAAAACAAAAGACGTCGTGCCACTTCAGCAGCATATTAAAATATGAGTCCCAATTGACCTGATGGTAACAGTGATTCCTTGTAAATGTCTGGGGGCTTCAACCCTGAGATCAAACCTGACTCAGATGAACCTGACTCATATAAACCTGACTTTGATCAAGCTGACTTGGATAAACCTGACTTAGCTTCTGTGTGTGGGGGGGTCATCTATCTATCTATCTATCCCCAGCGTGTGGCATGGCTCCCAGAATTACAGAACCTTTCAGGGTAACTAATTGCAGAACCATTCCAGTTAACTAATTGCAGAACCATTCCGGTTAACTAATTACAGAATCCTTCAGGGTAACAAATTACAGAACCCTTCCGTTTAACTAATTACAGAATCCTTCAGGGTAACTAATTACAGAACCATTCCATTTAACTAATTACCGGATTTATTTTTATTTATCAGCCCAATCAACAGGAGGAAGCGCTGCTATTGAACAACATAAAAAAACCTTGTTGCCCTCAGGGCTCTACTCTCATCCCCTTCAAACACAACTTTCAAGTCCCAAATGGCACCCTATTCCCTATGTAGTGCACTACTTTAGACCAGAGTCCTATGGAACCCCATTCCCTACATAGTGCACTACTTTGGACCACAGTCCTATGGAACCCTATTCCCTATATAGTGCACTGCTTTAGACCAGAGTCCTATGGAACCCTATTCCCTATATAGTGCACTACTTTAGACCAGGGCCCATAGGACCAGCCCATAGGATTCTACTCAAAAGTAGGGTATAGGGTGCCATTTGGGTCACATAAACCACACACCACTGTTGTAACTGTTATTCGATGTGTATTGATACACAGTAATAGTTATTAATGGCTAATGAGCAGGAAGTGTTTTCTTGTGTTGCTATAACGTAGCAGGTGGCCTGGGTCTCAGCCTGGGTCTCAGCCTGAGTCTCAGCCTGGGTCTCAGCCTGGGTCTCAGCCTGGGTGTCAGCCTGGGTCTCAGCCTGGGTCTCTGCCTGGGTCTCAGCCGGGGTCTCAGCCTGGGTCTCAGCCTGGTCAGAGAAGTGTGCTTGTAGAGCATAGATACCAATGTTCTGATGATAACTGTCTAATCTGATGTTTGGTATGAGAGAGAAAGAACTGTTAATTACTCTATTTTCAATTGTAACATTGTGCTTTGGCAATATGTATCAATACGTTATGCGGTATACCAATGAAGCAAATTGAAATGGAGAGTGGGAGAGACAGAGAAAGAGAAGGGCAGAGAGAGAGAAAAGCAGAGAGAGAGAAGGGCAGAGAGACAGGCAAAGAGAGAGAGACAGAGATTAGCAGAGAGAGAAGGGCAGAGAGACAGGCAGAGAGAGAGAGAACTACGGCAAGTCTGGAAGTACAAATGGAACAATCCCAATATATAACATCTCCTCTTATGATGAACCAGTTTGTTACACTTTCACAGCTCCACTCTCTTGTTTATATGCAATCCCTGTCACTTCCTGTTGAACGTGGAAACAGGGAGAGCTCGGTTTGTTGTTTTGGAAAGTGTGTTGTTTTAAATGTATATTGGAAAGTTTCTTAGTAGCTAGCTAACTTTTTAGTTTGGATCCCACGACGCAGTTGGCATCAGTTGCTAGGACTGCTACTCTCTGTTCAGTGATCCTTCCGACCAAGTCTGGGTCTGAGCCTAGCTGCTAGCTATACGCTAGCTGGGTTTCTTGAGGGCTTGAACGCAGCCAGCGATGCGGTTAGCCATTGTGGCTGAGACCACGGATTGTCCCGGGTTTCTAGATCCCTGCTGTTTGTTGTTTTTAATCTTCCCTGCGACCTACCCTGTCTGAAACTACGAGGAGTAACAGTGTAAACGTTGCTAGCTAAAATGACAAAGACCAAAGCCGGTGGGATTACCGTTGAGGACAGTGGTGTCTCTCTATCACAGATAAAGGATCTTTTAAACAAAGAAAAATAGTTCTACAAGCAGTTGTGACAACAACAAGAAAATAAGCTTCAAGTGTTTTGTCCAAATACTGGTGGATTCAACTAATAAAAGAATGGACGACCTGACCAGAGAGGTCCAGGTACTGAAGAACAGTTTGCAGTCCTCCCAGGGTCTGCTCGATGAGTTGAAACAGGAGAACAGCAAGGTGACAGCAATCTGTAAGTCATTGCTCTGTGTGTGAATCCATGATAACAATGAGGGACAATCAAAGTGGAACAACAGAATTGCAGAATCTCAACATTACACCTCAACGGAGATTAGAACAAAGTGAGGGAAATGATCTCTGAGAAACTGAAGATGGACCACAAGAAGATTGAGGTGGAGCGCGCCCACAGGACTGGAAAACCCACCACCGGCCCATGTGACAGGACCAGGCCTATAGTGGTCAAGTTCCTGAGGTTCAAGGGCAAGGTAGCTGTTCTGGAAAGAGCCAAGAACTTTAGAGGAATGTATATCTTCCTCAACAAGGACTATCCTGAAGCTGTGGCCAGAAGCTGTGGCCAGTAGCTGTGGCCAGTAGCTGATCCCAGCCATGGAAGCTGCCAGAGCGCGTGGGGACATTGCTTACATCCACTATAACAGGCTCATTGTCCACCCTCCCTCCCAGAAGACTGGAAGGGATGAGAGTGCCAAGACTATGGGTTTGTAGCTTCAACCCCGCAGCAAAAACCAAATGATTAATGGACTGCTGAATGTATATTTATTCTCTCTTGCTTTGTCTGCTCATTTCAATATTATGTCTATCTCTGAAAAGCTATGCAGGAAAGGGCTGAAAATAGCCCATTTTAATACAGTGGGGCAAAAAAGTATTTAGTCAGCCACCAATTGTGCAAGTTCTCCCACTTAAAAAGATGAGAGAGGCCTGTAATTTTCATCATAGGTACACTTCATCTATCACAGACAAAATGAGGAAAAGAAAATCCGGAAAATCACATTGTATGATTTTTAATGAATTTATTTGCAAATTATGGTGGAAAATAAGTATTTGGTCACCTACAAACAAGAAAGATTTTTTTTATTTAAGCAACATCTCAAGACATCAGTTAAAGCTTGGTTGCAAAAAGTCTTATAAATGGAATATGACCCAAAGCATATTTCCAAAGTTGTGGCAAAATGGCTTAAGAACATCAAAGTCAAGGTATTGAGGTGGCCATCACAAAGCCCTGACCTCAATCCCATAGAACATTTGTGGGCAGAACCGAAAAAGCGAGTGCGAGCAAGGAGGCCTACAAACCTGACTCAGTTACACCAGCTCTGTCAGGAGGAAGGGGCCAAAAGTCACCCAACTTATTGTGGGAAGCTTGTGGAAGGCTACCCGAAACGTTTGACCCAAGTTAAACAATTTAAAGCAATGCAATGCCATATATTAATTGAGTGTATGTAAACTTCTGACCCACTGGGAATGTGATGAAAGAAATAAAAGCTGAAATAAATCATTATGTCTACTATTATTCTGTATTTGGCTAAGGTGTGTGTAAACTTCCAACTTTAATCTATTATTATTATTATCTAGCCTTAGAAATAAGGTTCATGAAATCAATAACTTGCTAACATCAGATAACATTCATATATTAGCCATTCTGAGACTCACTTAGATAATTGATTGATGATACATCAGTAGCAATACAAGGATATAGCATTCATAGAAGAGACAGGACTGTCAACAGAGGGCTAAACATGAAACTGACTGTTAGAACTGTTAAGGCTCCATGGATTGATGAGGAATTTAAAAACGGTATTGTTGAAAGAGATGGGGCAAAAGGAGTGGCTAATAAGTCTGACTGCACATCTGACTGGCTGACTTACTGCAAATTGAGAAATGATGTGACTAAACTCAACACAAAGAAGAAGAAACCGATCAATGATATAAAGAATGATGGATAAAACACTTTGGAGTACTTTAAATTAAAAGTAAAAACCATTTGCCAATTATTGGTAAGTGGGCACAAGAAAAAGGGATGCCAAAGTAATTACCCAAGAAAAAACAGTCTTTACTGGTTCTAACAGCAGACCAATAAGCTGTCTGCCAGCTCTGACCAAACTGTTGGAATAAAATGTGTTTAACCAAATACAATGCTACTTCTCTGTAAACAAATTAACAACAGACTTTTCAGCATGCTTACAGAGAAGGGCACTCAACATGTACTGCACTGACGACACAAATTACTGATGATTGGTTGAAAGAAATTGATCATTACAAGATTGTGAGATCTGTACTGTTAGATTTCAATGCAGCCTTTGATATTATTGACCATAACCTGTTGTTGAAAAAACATATAGCTTTTCAACCTCTGCCATATTGTGGATTCAGAGCTAATAGATCTCAAAGGGTTTTATTTAATGGAAGCTTCTCTAATGTCAAACAGTGTGGTGTACCGCAGGGCAGCTCTCTAGGCCCTCTACTCTTTTCTATTTTTACTAATGACCTGCCACTGGCATTAAACAAAGCATGTGTGTCCATGTACACTGATGATTCAACCATATACGCATCAGCAACCACAGCTAATGAAATCACTGAAACCCTTAACAAAGAGTTGCAGTCTGTTTTAGAATGGGTGGCCAGTAATAAACTGGTCCTGAACATCTCTAAAACTAAGAGCATTGTATTTGGTACATATAATTCCCTAAATTCTAGAATTCAGCTGTATCTGGTAATGAATGGTGTGACTGTTGAACCAGTTGAGGAGACTAAATTAATTGGTGTTACCTTAGAATGTAAACTGTCATGGTCAAAACATATAGATTCAATGGTTGAAAAGATGGGGAGAGGTCAGTCATTAATAAAGATATGCGCTGTTATTTTTACACCCCACTCAAAAGTCCTTTAGGCTCTAGTTTTGTCTTGTCTTCATTATTGTCCAGCCATTTGGTTGAGTGCTGCAAGGAAAGACCTAGTTAAGCTGCAGCTGGCCCAGAACAATGTCTTGCTCTTCATTGTAATCAGAGGGCTGATATAAATACTATGCATGCCAGTCTCTCTTAGCTAAGAGTTGAGGAGAGACGGACTACATCACTCCTTCTTTTGATCAGAAACATTATTGTCTTAAATCCCAAATGGTTTGCATAGTCAACTTACACACAGCTCTGACACACACCTTACCCCACCAGACAAGCCACCAGGGGTCTTTTCACAGTCCCCAAATCCAGAACAAATTCAAGAAATCGTACAGTATTATATAGAGCCATTACTGCATGGAACTCTGTTCTAGCTCATATTGTTCAAGTAAACCGCAAACCTGGTTTCAAAAAACAGATAAAGCAACACCTCACGGCACAACACCTCTCCTCTATTGGACCTAGGTAGTTTGTGTGTATGTATCGATGTATTGATATGTATTGATATGTATTGATATGTATTGATATGTATTGATAAATTGTAATGTATGTAGTTCTGTCCTTGAGCTGTTGTTATTAATGCTCTGTATTATTTAATATGTTTTGTTCTGTGTTCTGTGTGGAAGAGTAGTTGCTACTTTTGAAACAGCTAATGGGGATCCTAATAAAATACCAAATGAGCCACATGAAATAAATAAACAGCTTTGTAGATCTCCAATAAATAAACACATTTACAAGCTTCATTTTTCATGAGTAGGCAAAGATTTTGTGGTTGTGTGTGGCGTGTTCCTGGATGCCAGGAAGTTGTGCAAGCGTTGGTGCAGTGTCCCTTGACGCTGAAACGCTTTCAAAGCATGTTTCATGGTCTGTACAAACCTCTCCGGCCGGCCCGTTGATGATAGGACCTGAGGACCTGAAGTGTTGTATGCTATTCACCTGTAGGAAGGTAGACATCTGCAGTAGTAGACCTCATGATGGCCACTTGTTATGAGGATCAATGACCACGAGAAACATTCTGTCTTCAAATGTACCTGTGAAGTCGATGTGTATGCGTTGCCACGCCTCCTCTGGTCAATCCCACGGATGAAGAGGTGCAAGTTGAGTTTCATTGCAAACCTTCTGACATGAAGAACATATTTTTGCTTTCTCCTCAATGCTTCCATCCAATCGAGGCCACCAGAAGTGGCTTTGACCTGAGTGCAGCAGTTTCAACACTGGTTTCCTCAGCGAAGGCCAGAGTGATAACTCTCCTCCCCCACAGAAGACAACTGGACTGTACAGCTCAGTTCTCTTGAAAAGGCAAGGTTTCAGCTTCTGAGCATCTCCTGCATTGATGTCCATCACTTCAGATAACACAGGTTTTTTTCTGGTGTTTCTCCACATTTGTCTGAAGTAGAAGACTGTTTGACCACAGGCGTTGCATTGCCGTTCTGACTTGTGGTACTTGATGTTGTAGTTGTGTGCTGACAACAACAATGCCACCTTTGCATTCTGCTGGCAGCAATGACGGAATCCTAGTATGTGGTTCATCAGCGGATGATGATCTGTAAGGGTAAACGTCCTCCTGTACAGATACTGGTGTAACTTATGCACTCCAAAAAACGATGCCTAGGACTCCTCGTTCTATCTGTACGTAGTTCATTTCTGCTTTGTTCAATGTTCAATGCGATAGCGATCGTCTTCTTTTCACCAGAAGGCATGATATGGGACAAAACTGTTCCCACACCGTAGGGACTAGCATATCAAGCTAGTTGTGCACTGACAGGTCGAAGTATGTCAGTGCCTTAGATTTCAAGTGTGTTTCCTTGGTTTTCACAAATGCTTTGTTTTGTCCATTTCCATGATTTGTCCTGACAAAGCAACCCGTTCCTCATGGCTTCAGCTTCACTGCTAATCTCGGAATTAAGTGTCCGTATATTTCCGTAGCCCCAGGAAATAATTGAATTGACTCACATTCTCAGGGGCTGGGGCATCCAAGATAGCCATTACCTTAGATGGAGCCTTGTGATGGTCACATCTACCTCCATCACTCCAGTATCCCTGTACATTGTTAATATGGTCGTCGATGATGTGTCCAAGGTATTCAACTGATGATAGGAAGAATGGAAGAATTTGTCCTTGCGAACTCACAGTCCGTCAATCGCTGTAAAGTTTCATGCAAGTTCTGGAGATGGTCCTCTTCATCTTTCCCAGTAACGAGGATGTCATCCAAGTATTCCTCCACTCAAGATCTGCCCTTTGGAACAGTGATGGTGCACTTGTGATTCTAAACAGTAGATGCCAGTACCTGAAGAGCCCCTTGCTTCATCCACGTGCATCTGCAATTAGACAGAGTTCGATTTTGCTAAACCCCCCCCCCCACAGATGAGCTCGCAACAAGGTTGTCGATGTGTGTTAGTCTCCCCGTATCCCGATTCTACCATCCTTCTTAAGGACTGGTACGATGGGTGTAGCCCATCCACTCAAGCTAACTGGCTCCCAGTACTTTGTTCTTGACTAAAGCGTCCAAGTCAGCCTCAACTTTTGGTCTGATAGCATAAGGTACCTTTGTCCTTTCAGAAATGTTAGTTTGCTGTCAGGCTTAATGCTAAGCTTCACTGAAATGTCTTTCATGCTCTCCAATAAATAATCCTCCATGTTTCTTTAAGATGACGGTTACAGCCTTAGTCTCCATGTGATGTTCTATGCAACGATGGCCAGCCCAGTGTGATTGTCTCCGGCCACGAATGCCACAGTAGTGATGGATAGTCTCCATGTGATGTTCTATGCAACGATGGCCAGCCCAGTGTGATTGTCTCCGGCCACGAATGCCACAGTAGTGATGGATAGTCTCCATGTGATGTTGTATGCAACGATGGCCAGCCCAGTGTGATTGTCTCCGGCCACGAATGCCACAGTAGTGATGGATAGTCTCCATGTGATGTTCTATGCAACGATGGCCAGCCCAGTGTGATTGTCTCCGGCCACGAATGCCACAGTAGTGATGGATAGTCTCCATGTGATGTTGTATGCAACGATGGCCAGCCCAGTGTGATTGTCTCCGGCCACGAATGCCACAGTAGTGATGGATAGTCTCCATGTGATGTTGTATGCAACGATGGCCAGCCCAGTGTGATTGTCTCCAGCCACGAATGCCACAGTAGTGATGGATAGTCTCCTTTCACGATGTATAGTGTCAGCTTTTTCAGTTTGTCCGTTTAACTGAACTGTGACATCAGTGATGCCTCTTTCACGGTGACAGATTCACCTGTGTAAGCCTTTAACACGATGTCTAGTATGCTGGATGAAGTGGAAGTCTTTAACACGATGTCTAGTATGCTGGCTGAAGTGGAAGTCTTTAACATGATGTCTAGTATGCTGGATGAAGTGGAAGTCTTTAACATGATGTCTAATATGCTGGATGAAGTGGAAGTCTTTAATTAACACGATGTCTAGTATGCTGGATGAAGTGGAAGTCTTTAACACGATGTCTAGTATGCTGGATGAAGTGGAAGTCTTTAATTAACACGATGTCTAGTATGCTGGATGAAGTGGAAGTCTTTAACACGATGTCTAGTATGCTGGCTGAAGTGGAAGTCTTTAACATGATGTCTAGTATGCTGGCTGAAGTGGAAGTCTTTAATTAACACGATGTCTAGTATGCTGGATGAAGTGGAAGTCTTTAACATGATGTCTAGTATGCTGGCTGAAGTGGAAGTCTTTAACATGATGTCTAGTATGCTGGATGAAGTGGAAGTCTTTAACATGATGTCTAGTTTCCTTGATGAAGTGGAAGTCTTTAACACGATGTCTAGTTTGCTGGATGAAGTGGAAGTCTTTAACATGATGTCTAGTATGCTGGATGAAGTGGAAGTCTTTAATTAACACGATGTCTAATATGCTGGATGAAGTGGAAGTCTTTAATTAACACGATGTCTAGTTTGCTGGATGAAGTGGAAGTCTTTAATTAATACGATGTCTAGTTTGCTGGATGAAGTGGAAGTCTTTAATTAACACGATGTCTAGTATGCTGGATGAAGTGGAAGTCTTTAATTAACATGATGTCTAGTTTGCTGGATGAAGTGGAAGTCTTTAACACAATGTCTAGTTTGCTGGATGAAGTGGAAGTCTTAATTAACACGATGTCTTGTATGCTGGATGAAGTGGAAGTCTTTAATTAACACAATGTCTAATATGCTGGATGAAGTGGAAGTCGGGGTATGCTCACGGGGTACGCTCACGGGGTATGCTCACGGGGTACGCTCACGGGGTACGCTCCGGCACTCAACTTCCTTACAGGGGGAAAAAAATGCAACATCAAAATCTCGATTTAACCAACACCCATCTATTTTTGTTACTACTTAGTTTTGAAGTATTGAAACCATATGATTTAAATGAAAAGTATTTACATAACCAACATGAAGAGGTGACTGTAAGAAGCGCTCGTCATTTCAAATAGTCTACATGTCATATTAAACAGCATATAAACACTGTAAATAGGTCAGGAGACAAACAGGGAGACTAAGAGAGAAAATGAATTATTTAGGCTAGATTATCTAGATTATTTGAAGGCTATAGCTTTACAAATAGTTAACTTGTGAAGCATTTGTGAATGTGATACACTTGGCTGGCAGGGACATTAAGCGCTCATCATTTAATTTTGTGTTGTTGATGTATTAAATCATTATACTATATATAAGTTGTACATATAGGCTGTGACTTAGAATTAAATACAAATTCATCAAAAAATGGAATACATATTTGTTTTGTTCAGTTTGTTGTCAATAGATTTTTTGAAACAGAATCTGTGGCTTCAGGCCCATGTGATGGTCCCTGGAGAGCCAACCAGCAGTGAAGAACACCCTCTCTGTGCTTGCATCACCATTGGGGATAACATCCTTTTGGCCACTTTCGCCAGGCTAGGAAAGAGGTAATATGTCAGGCCTATTGGACCAAAATCAATGATATCCTATTGTATAAATGATAGAACGAAAATGAACTAAACTTTTAAGTGATAGGATTTTTTTGGTCTATAAATACTTTGCTACGATGACACACTTAGCTAGCTACCTACCTCGTTCCTTTTTGTTAGCATGTGCACACAGTAAGTACACCATCACATGCTTCCAGGATACGTGTCTTTTCAGATATCCACAGTGATTCTTTAGTTGTGTACACTACATCACCGAATTCTCTCTCTCTTGCTCTTAGTCCTCATCTTTTGTAAGTCCTTCATTCATTTTTATCAGTTTCTTTATTGAAAATATTTAGTGAACTCCATGACAGTAGCTAAAGCAAGGGGATCTAGGAGCACACAAATAGAGCATGCCCTGAGCTCGTGAAGTGAGCACTACTTGAGTGCTACTTGAGCAAAATTGGAGTGGGCAAAGAAAGCTCACTCCGCTCCAGCTCCTCTCTGCTCGAGTCTTCTTGGGTATGACGCTACAAGCTTTGCACACCTGTATTTGGGGAGTTTCTCCCATTTTTCTCTGTAGATCCTCTCAAGCTCTGTCAGGTTGGATGGGGAGCTATTTTCTGGTCTCCACAGAGGTGTTTTGATCGGGATCGATGGCATTCAGGCCAAAGAGTTCAAGCGGGCTGTCATGTGGGCTTTACTGAGGAGTGTCTTCTGTCTGGCGGCGTGTCCTTCTGGAAGGTTCTCCCATCTCCACGGAGGAAATGTGGAGCTCTGTCAGAGTGACCATTGTGTTCTTGGTCACCTCCTTGACCAAGGCCCTTTTCCCCTGATTTCTCAGTTTGGCCGGGCGGCCAGCTCTAGGAAGAGTCTTTGTGGTTCCAAATGTCTTCCATTTTAGAATGATGGAGGCCACTGTGTTCTTGGGGACCTTCAATGATGCAGACATTTTTTGGTACCCTTCCCCAGTTCTGTGCATTCGACCTCATGGCTTGGTTTTTGGTCTGACATGCACTGTCAGCTGTGGGACCTTATATAGACAGGCGTGTGCCTTTCCAAGTCAAGTCCAATCAATTGAATTTACCACAGATGGCCTCCAGTCAAGTTGTAGAAACATCTCACGGATGATCAATGGAAACAGGATGCACTCAATTTTCGAGTCTCATAGCAAAGGGTCTGAATAATTATGTAATTATGTAATGTTTTATTTTTAATACATTTTCAAAAATGTCTAAAAACACGTTTTTGTTTTAAGTTTAGAAAAAAATAGAATGAAGTTAGAACAAAATGTGGAAAAAGGGACTGAATACTTTCTGAATGCTGGTGTCGATCTCCAAACGCACCGGTTTACCCTATAGTAAGGAAGTGACATAGTAGCCGTGCTGCCCCCCCAGCAGGTCAGTATATTCAGTGTGACTTCCTCGTCCAGTTCAATGGACACACCATTTTTTATTATTTTATTTAACTAGGCAAGTCAGTTAAGAACAAATTCTGACTTGCAATGACGGCCTACACCGGCCAATCCTGGACGACGCTGGGCCAACTGTGCGGCGCTCCTATGGGACTCCAAATCACAGCCGGATGTGATACAGCCTGGAATCAAACCTGGGGTCTGCAGTGATGCCTCTAGCCCTGAGATGCAGTGACTTTACCACTGTGCCACTTGGAGCCCTATTCTACTGTACTCTACTTTACTGCACTGTGGAAATACTGAAAGGACACAGTTCACCAAAACCACTAGTCATTGCTAAAATGTTTAGGTTCAAGAGAAGAAATCAGGAAGAGGGAGAATCAAGTGACAATGCTTGGCTGCTGTATTAACTACCAGAGCACTGTGAGTTTAACGCTGTTCTTTACACCTTTACAGACAGAATAATATTTGGGCTAAACTACGAAGTGAAACGTTTTATTATCATCTGTTCTGTCTTGACTGTAGCAGGTTGCGTAGCAAAAATAAATAAATATATATATAAAAATCAAATGTATTCACAGTTCAGACCGTTCTGTATGAGCGCCACTGCTCAATACTTCCATCAAACTGTCCAATGTTTCCAACAATTTCAGCCATTTTAAGTTTCTCAAAAGGCTCCTGATTGTCACTCGGTTTTGTCCTCAACCACTGCAACGTGCTGTTCTGCCACGGCAATATTTTCCTCAGTGACGTGATCTTCACCCACTGATGTTTCATCATCAATTTCGCTAAATTAGTAGTTTTTAATTCCAATGTTCGTCTTTAACAGTTGAATAAATGTAATTTCCTTTACTCACTCTATATTCCTCCCTTTTTAATCGCCTTGTTTTCCCGCTCCGAAGTCCGTCTCTAATGCATTGTGAATGGAAAGCTTGCATTTACAAATCAAGCATGAATTCATCTTTAGGCCTAAGTATATTTCATTTGGCATTGGTTTGTATTACAACAGTCAACCTCTCAAAAGGACTACTTGGCATATTTTATACTTCTCTAGTCTCTAGTTATTTCATGCTGAGGGAGGTACAAGGGGAGCGAGGTGAGGTCTCTCTCTCTGTGCGTGTGCTTGTGCGTGCATGCGCGCGTGTGTGTGAGTGTGCGTTTGTGCATGTATCTGATGAGGAGGGGAAGGTTTATTCATATTATTTACCAGATGATTGGTTGTTCACTTTGACATGTACACCCACATGTAACATTATAACTTATCAGACATTACAGGAAATTACGTCATCTGTTTAATGAATATTGACTTTTGGAGATAAATGCACCTGTTGAAGGGTTGATGTTCATTAGTGTTTTAATCAATAGCCGCCAGATGTGATGATGTGGTGCTATGTGCTGCTGCCGCAACGTGGAGCTATGCGGATGTTCTATAGGATATTTGTCGTCTGAGAGATAGCTACATGCATAGGTCGAATTTACAATTGTGGGTATAGCATATAATTTAATCTTCTAATAATATAGCCTACCCATTTATGCTAATTTGAATGAATGACTGACAATTTCCTTATTTGTTTATGCAGATATTGTTTGTTTAGGCAGATATTGTTATATTCGTTGACAGATTGTTCATGGAGTGTGATTGTGAATTTAGCTCATTACCTTACACAGGAGGGACATGGAAAGAAACATATCAACATTTAGGTTGTAAATCCCTAAAGCAGCGGGCTGCGCTGTCCCCGTGATGCTGAACACACACAGCATTCCTTCCTCAACTCTTAGTTGTTCTAGTTTCCAAGCGCTCTGTTCCGTTCATGCACCAGCAATAGGTAAGACAACATTGACGCTCGTGTTTATGCACAGGTGTATTGTGTTTGTACAGAGAGAGTCGCCTTACCTTACTCTGCCGTTTGAATTCGTTCTGGACAACACTGATGACAGGAATTTGAAGCGCTGACGCGATGAATTCCAACTTCACCAGCTCGTCCCTGGTCTGAGGGAAAGCCATCATAGCAGAAACTCCTTGGACTATAACAGTATGACAAACACTTTGCA
>NC_034179.2:3187175-3197175 GCF_002021735.2 Oncorhynchus kisutch | reverse complement strand
GTACCAGGTAATAACATGGCTATATACAGGGAGTACCAGGTAATAACATGGCTATATACAGGGAGTACCAGGTAATAACATGGCCTATATACAGGGAGTACCAGGTAATAACATGGCTATATACAGGTAGTACCAGGTAATAACATGACTATATACAGGGATGTACCAGGTAATAACATGGCTATATACAGGGAGTACCAGGTAATAACATGGTTATATACAGGGAGTACCAGGTAATAACATGGCTATATACAGGGAGTACCAGGTAATAACATGGCTATATACAGGGAGTACCAGGTAATAACATGGCTATATACAGGGAGTACCAGGTAATAACATGGCTATATACAGGTAGTACCAGGTAATAACATGACTATATACAGGGAGTACCAGGTAATAACATGGTTATATACAGGGAGTACCAGGTAATAACATGGTTATATACAGGGAGTACCAGGTAATAACATGGTTATATACAGGGAGTACCAGGTAATAACATGGCTATATACAGGGAAGTACCAGGTAATAACATGGTTATATACAGGGAGTACAGGGTAATAACATGGCTATATACAGGGAGTACCAGGTAATAACATGGTTATATACAGGGAGTACCAGGTAATAACATGGTTATATACAGGAAGTACCAGGTAATAACATGGCTATATACAGGGAGTACCAGGTAATAACATGGTTATATACAGGGAGTACCAGGTAATAACATGACTATATACAGGTAGTACCAGGTAATAACATGGCTATATACAGGGAGGTAATAACATGGTTATATACAGGGAGTACCAGGTAATAACATGGCTATATACAGGGAGTACCAGGTAATAACATGGCTATATACAGGGAGTACCAGGTAATAACATGGCTATATACAGGGAGTACCAGGTAATAACATGGTTATATACAGGGAGTACCAGGTAATAACATGGTTATATACAGGGAGTACCAGGTAATAACATGGCTATATACAGGGAGTACCAGGTAATAACATGGCTATATACAGGAAGTACCAGGTAATAACATGGTTATATACAGGGAGTACCAGGTAATAACATGGTTATATACAGGGAGTACCAGGTAATAACATGGTTATACAGGGAGTACCAGGTAATAACATGGCTATATACAGGGAGTACCAGGTAATAACATGGTATATACAGGGAGTACCAGGTAATAACATGGTTATATACAGGGAGTACCAGGTAATAACATGGTTATATACAGGGAGTACCAGGTAACATGGTATATACAGGAGTACCAGGTAATAACATGGCTATTACAGGGAGTACCAGGTAATAACATGGTTATATACAGGGAGTACCAGGTAATAACATGGCTATATACAGGGAGTACCAGGTAATAACATGGTTATATACAGGGAGTACCAGGTAATAACATGGTTATATACAGGGAGTACCAGGTAATAACATGGTTATATACAGGGAGTACCAGGTAATAACATGGTTATATACAGGGAGTACCAGGTAATAACATGGTTATATACAGGGAGTACCAGGTAATAACATGGTTATATACAGGGAGAACCAGGTAATAACATGGTTATATACAGGAAGTACCAGGTAATAACGTGGCTATATACAGGGAGTACCAGGTAATAACATGGCTATGTACAGGGTGTACCAGGTAATAACATGGCTATATACAGGTAGTACCAGGTAATAACATGGTTATATACAGGTAGTACCAGGTAATAACATGGTTATATACAGGGAGTACCAGGTAATAACATGGTTATATACAGGGAGTACCAGGTAATAACATGGTTATATACAGGAGTACCAGGTAATAACATGGTTATATACAGGGAGTACCAGGTAATAACATGGTTATATACAGGGAGTACCAGGTAATAACATGGCTATATACAGGGAGTACCAGGTAATAACATGGTTATATACAGGGAGTACCAGGTAATAACATGGTTATATACAGGGAGTACCAGGTAATAACATGGCTATATACAGGGAGTACCAGGTAATAACATGGCTATATACAGGGAGTACCAGGTAATAACATGGTTATATACAGGGAGTACCAGGTAATAACATGGATATAGACAGGAAGTACCAGGTAATAACATGGCTATATACAGGGAGTACCAGGTAATAACGTGGCTATATACAGGAAGTACCAGGTAATAACATGGCTATATACAGGGAGTACCAGGTAATAGCATGGCTATATACAGGAAGTACCAGGTAATAACATGGCTATACACAAGGAGTACCAGGTAATAACATGGCTATATACAGGTAATAACACCAGGTAATAACATGGCTATATACAGGGAGTACCAGGTAATAACATGGCTATATACAGGGAGTACCAGGTAATAACATGACTATATACAGGGAGTACCAGGTAATAACATGGTTATATACAGGGAGTACCAGGTAATAACATGGCTATATACCGGGAGTACCAGGTAATAACATGGTTATATACAGGGAGTACCAGGTAATAACATGACTATATACAGGGAGTACCAGGTAATAACATGGTTATATACAGGGAGTACCAGGTAATAACATGGCTATATACAGGGAGTACCAGGTAATAACGTGGCTATACACAGGGAGTGCCAGGTAATAACATGGCTATATACAGGGAGTACCAGGTAATAACATGGTTATATACAGGGAGTACCAGGTAATAACATGGTTATATACAGGGAGTACCAGGTAATAACATGGCTATATACAGGGAGTACCAGGTAATAACATGGCTATACACATGGAGTGCCAGGTAATAACATGGCTATATACAGGGAGTACCAGGTAATAACATGGTTATATACAGGGAGTACCAGGTAATAACATGGCTATATACAGGGAGTACCAGGTAATAACATGGTTATACACAGGGAGTACCAGGTAATAACATGGTTATACACAGGGAGTACCAGGTAATAACATGGCTATATACAGGGAGTACCAGGTAATAACATGGTTATATACAGGGAGTACCAGGTAATAACATGGCTATATACAGGGAGTACCAGGTAATAACATGGCTATATACAGGGAGTACCAGGTAATAACATGGTTATACACAAGGAGTACCAGTACTGAGTCATTGTGGTTATATACAGGGAGTACCAGGTAATAACATGGTTATACACAAGGAGTACCAGTACTGAGTCATTGTGGTTATATACAGGGAGTACCAGGTAATAACATGGTTATACACATGGTGTACCAGTACTGAGTCAATGTGGTTATACACATGGTGTACCAGTACTGAGTCAATGTGGTTATACACATGGTGTACCAGTACTGAGTCATTGTGGTTATATACAGGGAGTACCAGGTAATAACATGGTTATACACAAGGAGTACCAGTACTGAGTCAATGTGGTTATATACAGGAGTACTATATACAGCAGAATAAAGGGAACAGTAGCAGCAGAATATGTGGAACACAGTGTGTGGGTAGAGTCCAGTGTGGTGGGTAGTATCCATTGTGGTTGTAGAGTTCAGCATGTGGGTAGAGTCCGGGTGTGGGGCAGAGTCCAGTGTGTGGGTAGAGTTCAGTGTGTGGGTACAGTTCAGTGTGTGGGTAGAGTCCAGTGTGTGGGTAGAGTCCAGTGTGTTGGGTAGAGTCCAGTGTGTTGGGTAGAGTCCAGTGTGTTGGGTAGATTCCAGTGAATAGGTAGAGTCCAGTGTGTTGGGTAGATTCCAGTGAATAGGTAGAGACCAGTGTGTTGGGTAGATTCCAGTGAATAGGTAGAGACCAGTGTGTGGGTAGATTCCAGTGAATAGGTAGAGACCAGTGTGTGGGTAGAGTGCAGTGTGTGGGTAGAGTCCAGTGTGTGTGTGTGGGGGGGGGGGGGGTAGAGTCCAGTGTGTTGGGTAGAGTCCAGTGTGTTGGGTAGAGTCCAGTGTGTGGGTAGAGTCAAGTGTGTGGGCAGTGTCCAGTGTGTGTGGGGGGGGGGGGGGGTAGAGTCCAGTGTGTTAGGTAGATTCCAGTTTGTTGGGTAGAGTCAAGTGTGTGGACAGTGTCCAGTGTGGGGGGGGGTAGAGTCCAGTGTTTGGGTAGAGCCCAGTGTGTTGTTAGGGTGCAGTGTGTGGGTAGAATTCAATGTGTGGGACGTGCCCACTGTGTTGGTTAGAGTCCAGTGTGTGGGTATTGTCCAGTTTGGGTAGTGTCCAGTGTGGGTAGAGTACACTGTGGGGGTAGATTAGAGAATGGTTGTAGAGTTCAGCATGTGGGTAGAGTCCAGTGTGTGGGTAGAGTCCAGTGTGTTGGGTAGAGTCCAGTGTGTTGGGTAGAGTGCAGTGTGTTGGGTAGAGTGCAGTGTGTTGGGTAGAGTGCAGTGTGTTGGGTAGAGTGCAGTGTGTGGGTAGAGTCCAGTGTATGTGTGGGGGGGGGGGGGGTAGAGTCCAGCGTGTTGGGTAGAGTCCAGTGTGTTGGGTAGAGTGCAGTGTGTGGGTAGAGTCCCGTGTGTGTGTGTGGGGGGGGGGGGGTAGAGTCCAGTGTGTTGGGTAGAGTCCAGTGTGTTGGTAGAGTGCAGTGTGTTGGTGGAGTCCAGTATGTTGTGTAGAGTCAAGTGTGTGGGCAGTGTCCAGTGTGTTGGGGGGTAGAGTTCAGTGTTTGGGTAGAGCCCAGTGTGTGGTTAGAGTCCAGTGTGTTGGGTAGAGTCCAGTGTGTGTGGGGGGGGGGGGGGGGTAGAGTCCAGTGTGTTGGGTAGAGTCCAGTGTTTTGGTAGAGTCCAGTGTGTGGGTAGAGTACATTGTGTGGGTTTAGTCCAGTGTGTGGGTAGAGTCCAGTGTGTGGGTAGGGTCCAGTGTGTGGGTAGGGTCCAGTTTGGGTAGTGTCCAGTGTGGGTAGAGTACACTGTGGGGGTAGATTACAGAATGGTTGTAGAGTTCAGCATGTGGGTAGAGTCCAGTGTGTGGGTAGAGTACAGTGTGTGGGTAGAGTCCAGTGTGTGGGTAGAGTACATTGTGTGGGTTTAGTCCAGTGTGTGGGTAGAGTCCAGTGTGTGGGTAGGGTCCAGTGTGTGGGTAGGGTCCAGCATGTGGGTAGCGTCCAGTGTGGGTAGAGTTCAGCGTGTGGGTTGTGTCCAATGTGTTGGTAGTGTCCAGTTTGTGGGTAGAGTCTTGTGTGTGGCTGGAATTCATAGTGTTGGTATAGTTCAATGTGTGGGTAGAGTCCAGTGTGGGTAGTCTCCAGTGTGGGTAGAGTTCAGTGTGTAGGTAGAGTTCAGTGTGGGTAGAGTTCAGGGTGTGGGTAGAGTTCAGGGTGTGGATAGAGTCCAGTGTGGGTAGAGTTCAGGGTGTGGGTAGAGTTTAGCATGTGGGTAGAGTTCAGTGTGTAGGTAGAGTTCAGTGTGGGTAGAGTTCAGTGTGTGGGTAGAGTCCAGTGTGTGGGTAGAGTCCAGTGTGTGGGTAGAGTCCAGTGTGGGTAGAGTCCAGTGTGTAGGTAGAGTTCAGTGTGTGGGTGGAGTCCAGTGAGTGGGTAGTCTCCAGTGTGTGGGTAGAGTTCAGGGTGTGGATAGAGTCCAGTGTGGGTAGAGTTCAGCATGTGGGTAGAGTCCAGTGTGTGGGTAGAGTTCAGGGTGTTGGTAGAGTTTAGCATGTGGGTAGAGTTCAGTGTGTGGGTAGAGTCCAGCGTGTGGGTAGAGTTCAGGGTGTGGGTAGAGTTAGGGTGCGGGTAGAGTTCAGCGTGTGGGTAGAGTTCAGGGTGTGGGTCTAGTTCAGGGTGTGGGTAGAGTTTTGATGTGGGTAGAGTTCAGGGTGTGGGTAGAGTTCAGGGTGTGGGTAGAGTTTGGGTGTGGGTAGAGTTCAGCGTGTGGGTAGAGTTCAGGGTGTGGGTCCAGTTCAGGGTGTGGGTAGAGTTTGGGTGTGGGTAGAGTTCAGGGTGTGGGTAGAGTTCAGGGTGTGGGTAGAGTTTGGGTGTGGGTAGAGTTCAGGGTGTGGGTAGATTCCAGGGTGTGGTTAGAGTCCAGTGTGTGGGTAGAGTCCAGTGTGTTGGGTACAGTCCAGTGTGTGGGTTGAGCTCAGGGTGTGGGTCAAGTTCAGGGTGTGGGTAGATTCCAGGGTGTGGTTAGAGTCCAGTGTGTGGGTAGAGTCCAGTGTGTTGGGTACAGTCCAGTGTGTGGGTAGAGTTCAGGGTGTGGGTAGAGTCCAGCGTGTGGGTAGAGTTCAGGGTGTGGGTAGAGTTCAGGGTGTGGGTAGAGTTCAGTGTGTGGGTAGAGTTTAGTGTGTGGGTAGAGGTCAGGATTTGGGTAGAGTTCAGGGTGTGTGCATAGACTCAGTGCAAGAGAGATACAATCAACATGTGATTTGCTATTTCGCAGTCTTGTTTAGCACTCTCATGACTTTGGGGTAGAAGCTGTTCAGGGTCATTTTGGATCCAGACTTGATGCATTTGTGCAACTTTTTGTGCTGTAGCAGAGAGAACCATCTATGGCTTGGGTGTATTTAGTCCTCTGACACTGCCTGGTATAGAGGTCCTGGATGGCCAGTGATGTTCAACAGCTGGAGGGCTCTATTTTATGGAATGGCCATGACATAGACACAGACTCGGTCTCGACCTTTATGTCTTTATTGAAGACAGTAGGGCCAATGATTGAGTGTTATCTGGCCCAGGGGTGTGAAGGTGAACGGAAAGGCACTGGAGCGACGAACCGCCCTTGCTGTCTCTGCCTGGCCGGTTCCCCTCTCTCCACTGGGATTCTCTGCCTCGAACCCTATTACAGGGGCTGAGTCACTGGCTTACTGGTGCTCTTCCATGTCGTCCCTAGGAGGGGTGCGTCTGTTGAGTGGATTGAGTCTCTGTCGTGATCTTCCTGTCAAGGCTGGCGCCCCCCACGGGTTTGTGCCGTGATCTTCATGTGCTATACTCGGCCTTGTCTCAGGGTAGGAGGTTGGTGGTTGAAGATATCCCTCTAGTGGTGTGGGCGCTGTGCTTTGGCAAAGTGGGTGGGGTTATATCCTGCCTGGTTGGCCACAGTGTCTCCCGACCCCTCCTGTCCCAGCCTCCAGTATTTATGCTGCAGTAGTTTGTGTCGGGGGGCTGGGGTCAGTTTGTTATATCTGGAGTATTTCTCCTGTCTTATCTGGTGTCCTGTGTGAATTTTAGTATGCTCCTTCTAATCTCTCTCCCTCCCCTCTCGGAGGACCTGAACCCTGGGACCTTGCCTCAGGACTACCTAGCTTGATGACTCCTTGCTATCCCCAGTTGTGCTGCTGCTCCAGTTTCAACCGCTCTGCCTGCGGCTATGGAACCCTGACCTGTTCACCGGACGTGCTACTTTTTCCCGGACCTGTTGTTTTCAACTCTCTCTCTATCGCACCTGCTGTCTCTAACTATTAATGCTCGGCTGAGAAATGCCACCTGTCATGTACTCCTGAGGTGCTGACCTGTTGCACCTTCTACAACCACTGTGATTATTCTTATTATTTGACCCTGCTGGTCATGTATGAACATTTGAACATCTTGGCCATGTTCTGTTATAATCTCCACCCGGCAAAGCCAGAAGAGGACTGGCTACCCCTCATAGCCTGGTTCCTCTCTACCCGGCACAGCCAGAAGAGGACTGGCCACCCTTCATAGCCTGGTTCCTCTCTACCCGGCACAGCCAGAAGAGGACTGGCCACCCCTCATAGCCTGGTTCCTCTCTACCCGGCACAGCCAGAAGAGGACTGGCCACCCCACATAGCCTGGTTCCTCTCTACCCGGCACAGCCAGAAGAGGACTGGCCACCCCTCATAGCCTGGTTCCTCTCTGCCCGGCACAGCCAGAAGAGGACTGGCCACCCCTCATAGCCTGGTTCCTCTCTACCCGGCACAGCCAGAAGAGGACTGGCCACCCCTCATAGCCTGGTTCCTCTCTACCCGGCACAGCCAGAAGAGGACTGGCCACCCCTCATAGCCTGGTTCCTCTCTACCCGGCACAGCCAGAAGAGGACTGGCCACCCCTCATAGCCTGGTTCCTCTCTACCCGGCACAGCCAGAAGAGGACTGGCCACCCCTCATAGCCTGGTTCCTCTCTACCCGGCACAGCCAGAAGAGGACTGGCCACCCCTCATAGCCTGGTTCCTCTCTACCCGGCACCGCCAGAAGAGGACTGGCCACCCCACATAGCCTGGTTCCTCTCTACCCGGCACAGCCAGAAGAGGACTGGCCACCCCTCATAGCCTGGTTCCTCTCTACCCGGCACAGCCAGAAGAGGACTGGCCACCCCTCATAGCCTGGTTCCTCTCTACCCGGCACAGCCAGAAGAGGACTGGCCACCCCTCATAGCCTGGTTCCTCTCTACCCGGCACAGCCAGAAGAGGACTGGCCACCCCTCATAGCCTGGTTCCTCTCTACCCGGCACAGCCAGAAGAGGACTGGCCACCCCTCATAGCCTGGTTCCTCTCTACCCGGCACAGCCAGAAGAGGACTGGCCACCCCTCATAGCCTGGTTCCTCTCTACCCGGCACAGCCAGAAGAGGACTGGCCACCCCTCATAGCCTGGTTCCTCTCTACCCGGCACAGCCAGAAGAGGACTGGCCACCCCTCATAGCCTGGTTCCTCTCTACCTGGCACAGCCAGAAGAGGACTGGCCACCCCTCATAGCTTGGTTCCTCTCTACCCGGCACAGCCAGAAGAGGACTGGCCACCCCTCATAGCCTGGTTCCTCTCTACCCGGCACCGCCAGAAGAGGACTGGCCACCCCACATAGCCTGGTTCCTCTCTACCCGGCACAGCCAGAAGAGGACTGGCCACCCCTCATAGCCTGGTTCCTCTCTACCCGGCACAGCCAGAAGAGGACTGGCCACCCCTCATAGCCTGGTTCCTCTCTACCCGGCACAGCCAGAAGAGGACTGGCCACCCCTCATAGCCTGGTTCCTCTCTACCCGGCACAGCCAGAAGAGGACTGGCCACCCCTCATAGCCTGGTTCCTCTCTACCCGGCACAGCCAGAAGAGGACTGGCCACCCCTCATAGCCTGGTTCCTCTCTACCCGGCACAGCCAGAAGAGGACTGGCCACCCCTCATAGCCTGGTTCCTCTCTACCCGGCACAGCCAGAAGAGGACTGGCCACCCCTCATAGCCTGGTTCCTCTCTACCCGGCACAGCCAGAAGAGGACTGGCCACCCCACATAGCCTGGTTCCTCTCTACCCAGCACAGCCAGAAGAGGACTGGCCACCCCTCATAGCCTGGTTCCTCTCTAGGTTTATTAGCTCCACCCGGCACAGCCAGAAGAGGACTGGCCACCCCTCATAGCCTGGTTCCTCTCTAGGTTTATTAGCTCCACCCGGCACAGCCAGAAGAGGACTGGCCACCCCTCATAGCCTGGTTCCTCTCTAGGTTTATTAGCTCCACCCGGCACAGCCAGAAGAGGACTGGCCACCCCACATAGCCTGGTTCCTCTCTACCCAGTACAGCCAGAAGAGGACTGGCCACCCCACATAGCCTGGTTCCTCTCTACCCGGCACAGCCAGAAGAGGACTGGCCACCCAACATAGCCTGGTTCCTCTCTACCCGGCACAGCCAGAAGAGGACTGGCCACCCCACATAGCCTGGTTCCTCTCTACCCAGTACAGCCAGAAGAGGACTGGCCACCCCACATAGCCTGGTTCCTCTCTACCCGGCACAGCCAGAAGAGGACTGGCCACCCAACATAGCCTGGTTCCTCTCTACCCGGCACAGCCAGAAGAGGTCTGGCCACCCCACATAGCCTGGTTCCTCTCCACCCGGCACAGCCAGAAGAGGACTGGCCACCCCACATAGCCTGGTTCCTCTCTACCCGGCACAGCCAGAAGAGGACTGGTCACCCCACATAGCCTGGTTCCTCTCTACCCGGCACAGCCAGAAGAGGACTGGCCACCCCACATAGCCTGGTTCCTCTCCACCCGGCACAGCCAGAAGAGGACTGGCCACCCCTCATAGCCTGGTTCCTCTCTACCCGGCACAGCCAGAAGAGGACTGGCCACCCCACATAGCCTGGTTCCTCTCTAGGTTTCTTTCTC
>NC_034179.2:3084675-3182175 GCF_002021735.2 Oncorhynchus kisutch | reverse complement strand
TATAGAATACCAGCTACATAGTGTGGATCCCAGCCTATAGAATACCAGCTACATAGTGTGGATCCCAGCCTATAGAATAACAGCTACATAGTGTGGATCCCAGTCTATAGAATAACAGCTACATAGTGTGGATCCCAGCCTATAGAATAACAGCTACATAGTGTGGATCCCAGCCTATAGAATAACAGCTACATAGTGTGGATCCCAGCCTATAGAATACCAGCTACATAGTGTGGATCCCAGCCTATAGAATAACAGCTACATAGTGTGGATCCCAGCCTATAGAATACCAGCTACATAGTGTGGATCCCAGCCTATAGAATACCAGCTACATAGTGTGGATCCCAGCCTATAGAATACCAGCTACATAGTGTGGATCCCAGCCTATAGAATAACAGCTACATAGTGTGGATCCCAGCCTATAGAATACCAGCTACATAGTGTGGATCCCAGCCTATAGAATACCAGCTACATAGTGTGGATCCCAGCCTATAGAATACCAGCTACATAGTGTGGATCCCAGCCGATGGAATTAAAGTGGGGCTTTTATTGCTCAATCTAATTCATGCTGATGACAACAACAAAAAATGTTGGCCTAATGGACACATGCTCAAACTTGCACCCCTTTGAAAGGTTTAAAGTGGCAGTCTGTATTTGCTATGTCCATTTTTGGACTTCCAAGTTATACATATATACAGTATGTATACAGTACATGTCAAGAGTTTGGACACACCTACTCATTCAAGGATTTTTCTTTATTTTTACTATTTTCTGCATTGTAGAAAAGTAGTGAAGACATCAGAACTATGAAATAACACATATGGAATCATGTAGTAACCAAAATAGTGTTAAACAAATCAAAATGCATTTTATATTTGAGATTCTTCAAAGTAGCCACCCTTTGTCTTGATGACGGCTTTGGAAACTCTTGGCATTTTCTCAACCAGCTGCATGAGGAATGCTTTTCCAACAGTCTTGAAGGAGTTCCCACATATGCTGAGCACATGTTGACTGCTTTTCCTTCACTATGAGGTCCAACTCATCCCAAACAATCTCATTTGGGTTGAGGTCGGGTGATTTGTGGAGGCCAGGTCATCTGATGCAGCACTCATCACTCTCCTTGGTCAAATAGCCCTTACACAGCCTGGAGGTGTGTTGAATCATTGTCCTATTGAAAAACAAATGATAGTCCCACTACGCGCAAACCAGATGGGATGGCGTTAGGATGCAGAATGCTGTGGTAGCCATGCTGGTTAAGTGTGCCTTGAATTCAAAATAAATCACAGACAGTGTCAGCAGTAAAGCACCCTACACCATCACACCTCCTCCTCCATGCTTCACGATGGGAACCACACATGCAGAGATTATCCCGTTCACCTACTCTGCGTCTCACAAAGACATGGCGGTTGGAACAAAAAATCTCCAATTTAGACTCATGAGACCAAAGTACAGATTTCCAATGTTCTAATGTCCATTGCTCGTGTTTCTTGGCTCAAAGGACAGATTTTCACCAGTCTAATGTCCATTGATTTGATTTGATTTGCTCGTGTTTCTTGGCCCTAGCAAGTCTCTTCTTCTTATTGGTGTCCTTTAGTAGTGGTTTCTTTGCGACAATTCAACCATGAAGCCTGATTCACTCAGTCTTCTCTGAACAGTTGGATATGAGATGTGTCTGTTATTTGAACTCTGTGAAGCATTTATTTAGGCTACAATCTGAGGTGCAGTTAACTCTAATGAACTTATCCTCTGCAGCAGAGATAACTCTGGGACTTCCTTTCCTGTGGTGGTCCACATGAGAGGCAGTTTCATCATAGAGCGTGATGTTTTTTTGCGACTGCACTTGAAGAAACGTTCAAAGTTTTAGAAATGATTCCGGATTGACTGACCTTCATGTCTTAAAGTAATGTAGGACTTTCGTTTCTCTTTGCTTATTTGAGCTGTTCTTGGTCTTTTACCAAATAGGGCTATCTTCTGTTTACCACCCCTACCTTGCCACAACACAACTGATTGGATCAAACACATTCAGAATTAAATAAATTCCACACCTGTTAAATAAAGGCACATCTGTTAATTGAAATGCATTCCAGGTGACTGGTTGAGAGAATGCCAAGAGTGTGCAAAGCTGTCATCAAGGCAAAGGCTATTTTGAAGAATCTCAAATATAAAATACTTCTGATATCATGGATGGTCAGTCCTTGCGTCCACAGCTCTGTCTATTAATCTGAGAGTGGTTACATTTCTCCAGGCCCATCCTTCATCTTTGTTTATTCTGTGGATTTGCCCTTTAAACAGCTGCATACTATGAAGATATCAAAGTGTCACCAACAAAAAGGTAAACAATAGGCCTATAGCAAATGCAGCATATGGCATTCATTTTCCACATGTAAATAGTCCTTTTCAGGCTCAAAGCCTTTCATGAGCGCAGCATTTATATTCCAACTGGAATCAATGAGTCCCAATCAGTCGTCCATGACAACTACATCATAAACAACAGAGTAGGGCTGGCTAATAAGTCCTTAATTCTGGGGTCATGCTCAGGTAAAACAATTTGGCTAATCTGTACTTCCATATTTCCACGTCTAATTCCTGAAGATCAAGGGGTATTACAATGACTGGAATTCTGATAACGTTGGTTTTTATAGTAAATATATAATTTAATCCTATTATTATATGTAGTAGAAAGTGATGGGTTAGAAGAAGCCTACAGAACCAACACATAAAGTACAATTTAACATCCATATATGTCAACTGTGTAAACATTGATTTATCCTGCAATAGATGTAGTTCAATTGGTAACCTCGCCAGAAGGCGAGATCAGTACAGGTGCATCAAAGCTGGGACCGAGAGACTGAAAAACAGCTTCTATCTCAAGGCCATCAGACTGTTAAACAGCCACCACTAACACAGAGAGGCTGCTGCCTACATACAGACTTGAAATCATTGGCCACTTTAATAAATGGATAACTAGTAACTTAAAAATGCCACTTTAATAATGATGTTTACATATGTTGCATTACTCATCTCATATGCATATACTCTATAATATACTATCGATTGCAACTTTAACAATGGGAATTGATGGAAATTGATGTAAAATATATCACTAGCTACTTTAAACAATGCTACTTAATATAATGTTTACATACCCTACATTACTCATCTCATATGTATATGTATATACTGTACTCTATATCATCTACTGCATCCTTATGTAATACATGTATCACTAGCCACTTTAAACTATGCCACTTTGTTTACATACCCTACATTACTCATCTCATATGTATATACTGTACTCTATACCATCTACTGCATCTTGCCTATGCCGTTCTGTACCATCACTCATTCATATCTCTATGTACATATTCTTTATCCCTACACTTGTGTGCATAAGGTAGTAGTTTTGGAATTGTTAGGTTAGATTACTCGTTGGTTATTACTGCATTGTCGGAACTAGAAGCACAAGCATTTCGCTACACTCACATTAACATCTGATAACAATGTGTATGTGACAAATACATTTGATTTGATTTGATCTCAGCTGCTCCATCTCTGCTCGTCTCATATGTATATACTGTATTCTATACCATCTATTGCATCTCAGCTGCTCCATCTCTGCTCATCTCATATGTATATACTGTATTCTATACCATCTATTGCATCTCAGCTGCTCCATCTCTGCTCATCTCATATGTATATACTGTATTCTATACCATCTACTGCATCTCAGCTGCTCCATCTCTGCTCATCTCATATGTATATTGTTAATATGCTACTGACCCTTTATATAGTCACCTTACCCCTATACACATCTACCATATCTAGCTCCATCACTCCAGTATCCCTGTACATTTAAACTATGCCACTTTGTTTACATACCCTACATTACTCATCTCATATGTATATACTGTACTCTATACCATCTACTGCATCTTGCCTATGCCGTTCTGTACCATCACTCATTCATATCTCTATGTACATATTCTTTATCCCTACACTTGTGTGCATAAGGTAGTAGTTTTGGAATTGTTAGGTTAGATTACTCGTTGGTTATTACTGCATTGTCGGAACTAGAAGCACAAGCATTTCGCTACACTCACATTAACATCTGATAACAATGTGTATGTGACAAATACATTTGATTTGATTTGATCTCAGCTGCTCCATCTCTGCTCATCTCATATGTATATACTGTATTTTATACCATCTATTGCATCTCAGCTGCTCCATCTCTGTATATACTGTATTCTATACCATCTATTGCATCTCAGCTGCTCCATCTCTGCTCATCTCATATGTATATACTGTATTTTATACTATCTATTGCATCTCAGCTGCTCCATCTCTGCTCATCTCATATGTATATACTGTATTTTATACTATCTATTGCATCTCAGCTGCTCCATCTCTGCTCATCCATATGTATATACTGTATTCTATACCATCTATTGCATCTCAGCTGCTCCATCTCTGTATATACTGTATTCTATACCATCTATTGCATCTCAGCTGCTCCATCTCTGTATATACTGTATTCTATACCATCCATTGCATCTCAGCTGCTCCATCTCTGTATATACTGTATTCTATACTATCTATTGCATCTCTGCTCATCTCATATGTATATACTGTATTCTATACTATCTATTGCATCTCAGCTGCTCCATCTCTGCTCATCTCATATGTATATACTGTATTCTATACCATCTATTGCATCTCAGCTGCTCCATCTCTGCTCATCTCATATGTATATACTGTATTCTATACCATCTATTGCATCTCAGCTGCTCCATCTCTGCTCATCTCATATGTATATACTGTATTCTATACCATCTATTGCATCTCAGCTGCTCCATCTCTGCTCATCTCATATGTATATACTGTATTCTATACCATCTATTGCATCTCAGCTGCTCCATCTCTGCTCATCTCATATGTATATACTGTATTCTATACCATCTATTGCATCTCAGCTGCTCCATCTCTGCTCATCTCATATGTATATACTGTATTCTATACCATCTATTGCATCTCAGCTGCTCCATCTCTGTATATACTGTATTCTATACTATCTACTGCATCTCAGCTGCTCCATCTCTGCTCATCTCATATGTATATACTGTATTCTATACCATCTATTGCATCTCAGCTGCTCCATCTCTGTATATACTGTATTCTATACTATCTACTGCATCTCAGCTGCTCCATCTCTGCTCATCTCATATGTATATACTGTATTCTATACCATCTATTGCATCTCAGCTGCTCCATCTCTGCTCATCCATATATGTTATATCTATATATTCTCATCCCATTCCTTTACTAGATTTTGTGTATTAGGTTTTGTTGTGGAATTTGTTAGATATTGCTGCACTGTCGGTACTAGAAGCATAAGCATTTCGCTACACTCGCAATAACGTCTTCTAACCAGGTGTATGTGACCAATACATTACGATTTGATTGTCTTCTTCTAATGCCTCTTAAAGGGAAAGTCATCTAAAAGTAACTGAATGTAATCAGATTACATTACTAAGTTTGGGTAATCCAAAAGTTACGTTACTGATAACTATTTTGGACAGGTGACGAGTTACTGTAATGGTTTACATTTAGAAAGTAACGTAGCCAACCATCAATCTGCACTACAATACAACAGTATAGAACCATCACTCTGCACTACAATACAAACAGTATAGAACCATCACTCTGCACTACAATACAACAGTACAGAACCATCACTCTGTACTACAATACAAACAGTATAGAACCATCACTCTGCACTACAATACAACAGTATAGAACCATCACTCTGCACTACAATACAAACAGTATAGAACCATCACTCTGCACTACAATACAACAGCATAGAACCATCACTCTGCACTACAATACAACAGTATAGAACCATCACTCTGCACTACAATACAAACAGTATAGAACCATCACTCTGCACTACAATACAACAGTACAGAACCATCACTCTGTACTACAATACAACAGTACAGAACCATCACTCTGCACTACAATACAACAGTACAGAACCATCACTCTGCACTACAATACAACAGTACAGAACCATCACTCTGTACTACAATACAACAGTATAGAACCATCACTCTGCACTACAATACAACAGTATAGAACCATCACTCTGCACTACAATACAAACAGTATAGAACCATCACTCTGCACTACAATACAAACAGTATAGAACCATCACTCTGCACTACAATACAACAGTATAGAACCATCCATCTGTACTACAATACAAACAGTACAGAACCATCACTCTGCACTACAATACAACAGTATAGAACCATCACTCTGCACTACAATACAACAGTATAGAACCATCACTCTGCACTACAATACAACAGTATAGAACCATCACTCTGCACTACAATACAACAGTATAGAACCATCACTCTGTACTACAATACAACAGTATAGAACCATCACTCTGCACTACAATACAACAGTATAGAACCATCACTCTGTACTACAATACAACAGTATAGAACCATCACTCTGCACTACAATACAACAGTACAGAACCATCACTCTGTACTACAATACAACAGTATAGAACCATCACTCTGTACTACAATACAACAGTATAGAACCATCACTCTGCACTACAATACAACAGTATAGAACCATCACTCTGCACTACAATACAAACAGTACAGAACCATCACTCTGCACTACAATACAACAGTATAGAACCATCACTCTGCACTACAATACAACAGTATAGAACCATCACTCTGCACTACAATACAACAGTATAGAACCATCACTCTGCACTACAATACAACAGTATAGAACCATCACTCTGCACTACAATACAACAGTATAGAACCATCACTCTGCACTACAATACAACAGTATAGAACCATCACTCTGCACTACAATACAACAGTATAGAACCATCACTCTGCACTACAATACAACAGTATAGAACCGTCACTCTGCACTACAATACAACAGTATAGAACCATCACTCTGCACTACAATACAACAGTATAGAACCATCACTCTGCACTACAATACAAACAGTACAGAACCATCACTCTGCACTACAATACAACAGTATAGAACCATCACTCTGCACTACAATACAACAGTATAGAACCATCACTCTGCACTACAATACAACAGTATAGAACCATCACTCTGCACTACAATACAAACAGTACAGAACCATCACTCTGCACTACAATACAAACAGTACAGAACCATCACTCTGCACTACAATACAACAGTATAGAACCATCACTCTGCACTACAATACAACAGTATAGAACCATCACTCTGCACTACAATACAACAGTATAGAACCGTCACTCTGCACTACAATACAACAGTATAGAACCATCACTCTGCACTACAATACAACAGTATAGAACCGTCACTCTGTACTACAATACAACAGTATAGAACCATCCATCTGTACTACAATACAACATCATAGAACCATCCATCTGTACTACAATACAACAATATAGAACCATCAATCTGTACTACAATACAACAGTATAGAACCGTCAATCTGTACTATAATACAACAGTATAGAACCATCAATCTGTACTGAAATACAACAGTATAGAACCATCAATCTGCACTACAATACAACAGTATAGAACCATCACTCTGCACTACAATACAACAGTATAGAACCATCACTCTGCACTACAATACAACAGTATAGAACCATCACTCTGCACTACAATACAACAGTATAGAACCATCACTCTGCACTACAATACAACAGTATAGAACCGTCACTCTGCACTACAATACAACAGTATAGAACCATCACTCTGCACTACAATACAACAGTATAGAACCATCACTCTGCACTACAATACAAACAGTACAGAACCATCACTCTGCACTACAATACAACAGTATAGAACCATCACTCTGCACTACAATACAACAGTATAGAACCATCACTCTGCACTACAATACAACAGTATAGAACCATCACTCTGCACTACAATACAAACAGTACAGAACCATCACTCTGCACTACAATACAAACAGTACAGAACCATCACTCTGCACTACAATACAACAGTATAGAACCATCACTCTGCACTACAATACAACAGTATAGAACCATCACTCTGCACTACAATACAACAGTATAGAACCGTCACTCTGCACTACAATACAACAGTATAGAACCATCACTCTGCACTACAATACAACAGTATAGAACCGTCACTCTGTACTACAATACAACAGTATAGAACCATCCATCTGTACTACAATACAACATCATAGAACCATCCATCTGTACTACAATACAACAATATAGAACCATCAATCTGTACTACAATACAACAGTATAGAACCGTCAATCTGTACTATAATACAACAGTATAGAACCATCAATCTGTACTGAAATACAACAGTATAGAACCATCAATCTGCACTACAATACAACAGTATAGAACCATCAATCTGCACTTTAATACAAAGGTATAGAGAGTTTAATTTGACCCAGTATCTAATCATATTAATATCATCATTTTCTCAAGCATTGACATATTGTGAATAATAGAGATTATATTATGTTAAATTCATCAGAATAGAAATAAAAATGTATGAGAATGTCTTATCAGATTATGATCTCTGTTTATTATATGGCACAGCACAACTATTTGTCGTTCTGCTTATACAGAGCAGAACAGAGCAGAACAGAGCAGAACAGAGCAGGACAGAGCAGAACAGAGCAGAACAGAGCAGGACAGAGCAGAACAGAGCAGAACAGAGCAGAACAGAGCAGAACAGAGCAGGACAGAGCAGGACAGAACAGATAAAAACAGAACAGAACAGAGCCGAACAGAACAGAGCCGAACAGAACAGATAAAAACAGAGCAGAACAGAGCAGAGCAGAACAGAACAGAACAGAGCAGAACAGAGCAGAGCAGAACAGAACAGAGTATATAAAAACAGAGCAGAACAGAACAGAGCAGAACAGAACAGAGCCGAACAGAACAGATAAAAACAGAGCAGAACAGAGCAGAATAGAACAGAGCAGATAAAAACAGAGCAGAACAGAGCAGAATAGAAGAGAGCAGAGCAGATAAAAACAGAACAGAACAGAAGAGAGCAGAGCAGATAAAAACAGAACAGAACAGAAGAGAGCAGAGCAGATAAAAACAGAACAGAACAGAAGAGAGCAGAGCAGATAAAAACAGAACAGAACAGAGCAGAACAGAACAGAACAGAAGAGAGCAGAGCAGAACAGAGCAGATAAAAACAGAGCAGAACAGAACAGAAGAGAGCAGAGCAGAGAAGACAGACTCATAGCTGTAGAATGCCAGGCGGGACTCCCTCCCTGGACAGACAAGGTTAAAGGAAGGACTTTAGACAGACAACCTGGCCCTGGCCCTTCTGTCTGAACCAGAACAGACACCAGCTGAAATATTCAACAGAACGTTCCATCACAGGTTCTGCGAAATAGAGAATATGTTTATCTAAGATCAAGCCAGGTCTCCTTTTAGATATTCAGAAAGGTGACACCACATCCCCTATTTAGTGTACTAAACCCTTAGTCCACCACCTAGTGTCCTAAACCCTTAGTCCACTACCTAGTGTACTAAACCCCTAGTCCACTACCTAGTGTCCTAAACCCTTAGTCCACTACCTAGTGTACTAAACCCTTAGTCCACCACCTAGTATACTAAACCCATAGTCCACTACCTAGTGTCCTAAACCCTTAGTCCACTACCTAGTGTCCTAAACCCTTAGTCCACTACCTAGTGTACTAAACCCTTAGTCCACCACCTAGTGTACTAAACCCTTAGTCCACTACCTAGTGTCCTAAACCTTTAGTCCACTACCTAGTGTACTAAACCCTAGTCCACTACCTAGTGTACTAAACCCTTAGTCCACTACCTAGTGTACTAAACCCTTTGTCCACTACCTAGTGTACTAAACCCTAGTCCACTACCTAGTGTCCTAAACCCTTAGTCCAATACTTAGTGTACTAAAGCCTAGTCCACTACCTAGTGTACTAAACCCCTAGTCCACTACATAGTGTACTAAACCCTTAGTCCACTACCTAGTATACTAAACCCTTAGTCCACTACCTAGTGTACTAAACCCCTAGTCCACTACCTAGTGTCCTAAACCCTTATTCCACTACCTAGTATACTAAACCCCTAGTCCACTACCTAGTGTACTAAACCCCTAGTCCACTACCTAGTGTCCTAAACCCTTTGTCCACTACCTAGTGTCCTAAACCCTTAGTCCACTACTTAGTGTACTAAAGCCTAGTCCACTACCTAGTGTACTAAACCCCTAGTCCACTACCTAGTGTACTAAACCCTTAGTCCACTACCTAGTGTACTAAACCCTAGTCTACTACCTAGTGTCCTAAACCCTTAGTCCACTACTTAGTGTACTAAAGCCTAGTCCACTACCTAGTGTACTAAACCCTTAGCCCACTACCTAGTGTACTAAACCCTTAGTCCACTACCTAGTATACTAAGCCCTTAGTCCATTACCTAGTGTCCTAAACCCTTAGTCCACTACTTAGTGTACTAAAGCCTAGTCCACTACCTAGTGTACTAAACCCCTAGTCCACTACCTAGTGTACTAAACCCTTAGTCCACTACCTAGTGTACTAAACCCTAGTCCACTACCTAGTGTACTAAACCCTTAGTCCACTACCTAGTATACTAAGCCCTTAGTCCACTACCTAGTGTCCTAAACCCTTAGTCCACTACTTAGTGTACTAAAGCCTAGTCCACTACCTAGTGTACTAAACCCTTAGCCCACTACCTAGTGTACTAAACCCTTAGTCCACTACCTAGTGTACTAAACCCTTAGTCCACTACCTAGTATACTAAGCCCTTAGTCCACTACCTAGTGTCCTAAACCCTTAGTCCACTACTTAGTGTACTAAAGCCTAGTCCACTACCTAGTGTACTAAACCCCTAGTCCACTACCTAGTGTCCTAAACCCTTAGTCCACTACCTAGTGTCCTAAACCCTTAGTCCACTACTTAGTGTACTAAAGCCTAGTCCACTACCTAGTGTACTAAACCCCTAGTCCACTACATAGTGTACTAAAGCCTAGTCCACTACCTAGTGTCCTAAACCCTTAGTCCACTACTTAGTGTACTAAAGCCTAGTCCACTACCTAGTGTACTAAAGCCTAGTCCACTACCTAGTGTCCTAAACCCTTAGTCCACTACTTAGTGTACTAAAGCCTAGTCCACTACCTAGTGTACTAAAGCCTAGTCCACTACCTAGTGTACTAAACCCTTAGTCCACTACTTAGTGTACTAAAGCCTAGTCCACTACATAGTGTACTAAACCCTTAGTCCACTACCTAGTGTACTAAACCCTTAGTCCACTACCTAGTGTACTAAACCCTTAGTCCACTACCTAGTGTACTAAACCCCTAGTCCACTACTTAGTGTCCTAAACCCCTAGTCCACTACTTAGTGTACTAAAGCCTAGTCCACTACCTAGTGTACTAAACCCTTAGTCCACTACCTAGTGTACTAAAGCCTAGTCCACTACTTAGTGTCCTAAAGCCTAGTCCACTACCTAGTGTCCTAAAGCCTAGTCCACTACCTAGTGTCCTAAAGCCTAGTCCACTACCTAGTGTACTAAAGCCTAGTCCACTACCTAGTGTCCTAAAGCCTAGTCCACTACCTAGTGTCCTAAAGCCTAGTCCACTACCTAGTGTCCTAAAGCCTAGTCCACTACCTAGTGTACTAAAGCCTAGTCCACTACCTAGTGTCCTAAAGCCTAGTCCACTACCTAGTGTCCTAAAGCCTAGTCCACTACCTAGTGTACTAAAGCCTAGTCCACTACCTATTGTCCTAAAGCCTAGTCCACTACCTAGTGTCCTAAAGCCTAGTCCACTACCTAGTGTCCTAAAGCCTAGTCCACTACCTAGTGTACTAAAGCCTAGTCCACTACCTAGTGTCCTAAAGCCTAGTCCACTACCTAGTGTCCTAAAGCCTAGTCCACTACCTAGTGTCCTAAAGCCTAGTCCACTACCTAGTGTCCTAAAGCCTAGTCCACTACCTAGTGTACTAAAGCCTAGTCCACTACCTAGTGTACTAAAGCCTAGTCCACTACCTAACTAATTTCCCAAATTCGCTTTTCTCAGTATAATTTTGCTGGTTATTGCACTCAAATTCCCAATTTTTTATGTTCTAAGTCCACATTATTAATAAAATCCTTTAAAGTGTTACTTAAGTTGTTTTTTGGGGTACCTGTACTTTACTTTACTACTTATATTTTTGACAACTAGTCCACTACATTCCTAAAGAAAATATATAAAATATATTTTACTTCATGGGAGTAAAATATTTTACTCCCATGAATTTTCCCTGGCACCCAAAAGTACCATTCACATTTAGAAGGCTCTGGCAGGACAGAATTATGGACCAATTTACGCACCTATCAATATAATCCGTTGTCATCCCTACTGCCTCTGATCTGGCGGTTTCACACCAAACACTGCCTGGCCATTGCCTTGATGCATTAGTATTATTACACGTAATAAAAAAAGGGCCCTTGTAAAAAAATAATCTGTATTGCAAAAGCTTTGTAAACATTTTCGGGGTTGCTGGTTTTTACATTTCTAACAGGAGTCAACCCCTAAACAGGAGTAACCCCTAAAAGAGGAATGTTTTGGTTTTTATGACTACGATGGAAATTGTAAACCAATTCATCCGTTGGTAATTCATATTGTGGGTTTTTTAATTATGCCGGAGTGTTGGAGTGTCTGTCCGAAAAATACAAATAATAATCCTGCCGTCTGGTTTTTAATTGACTTTTACTATATAACTCAACATGGACTACTTTTTCCACCACTGTACTTAACCCTTCTGTAGTCTTAACATTCTGTATACTCCCGTTGTCCTAAGAGTCAAAAATAACCCGAAACAACCTGTCATTCATCACAAACGTTGTAAATATCTAGGTTTTCCCACTTCACAATGCAGAAAGACAGCATTTGATCAGTGGACACCACTCATTATTATTGCAACACACCTGTCATAATTGTTTTCTTTACTAAAGTCGAGGTTTATTATTTAATTTTATTATTGCTAAACATACATTTTTTTAGCAATAGATAGCACTTGTGTTGCCTACGAAAGCAGCAGAAATATGCAGAAAGTAGTTTTGAAAGCATTGTATTGAAGGGAAACAATAACAGAGTGATATATTCTTATATGAACCCCCACCGACAACAACAATAAATAATAATACAATTAGATAATAGATACAAAACAAAAACGCAAAGAACATACATCAATCAACTGTAATTAGCACATGTAGGACAGTATGCAAGTGTGTGTGTGTGCCTGGACTTTGCAGATGTATTTCTCACATGTGCAGTACATAGTATTTGTTTTTACAGTCCTTCTTTGGGGGGCAGAATTGGCATCTCCTCCTCTTGCCTGCCCCAGCTGCAGCCTCAGGTGGATCAGGATAAGATTCAACCACTGAACAGCTTTCACAAGCGCTGCAGAGGCTGCTCTGCTGGGGAGGCGCTCTCTGCTTTGAATGTGTGGGGTTACAAGTGCCTTTCCCAGCTGCTCCAGGAACACCCTCCTCTTGTTCCGCTTATCAGGCATCCAGGTAGGGTTGATCTTGTTCTATATCACGAAGGCGTTATATGAGGACACATCAATGGTGTTATGGAAGATGACCAGGGGCCAGCGGGCAGTCATCCTCCTGCAGCTGTAAGTTCCAATCACCTTGTCCAGGTTGTCCACACCTCCTTTGTTGTGGTTGTAGTCCAGGATGATGGCTGACTTCCTATCCTCACCATCACTGATCTCAGCCATTTTGTGCAGTGTGCTTGGGAGGACCACATTGGGAGTGGGGGTGGGGGTGAAGGCAAACTTTGATGAGAAGGCCTCTTTCCCCCTTGTTGTGAGAAGTGCAGGGGGGAGCTCAGGCTTGTTTTTTTCTAACTGTGCCAATCATGGGGATCTTTTTATTCAGATACCTCGTCCTCTTCTAAATCATTGTTCTCTTGTTCCTCCTGGACAAAATCAAATCTACGACCTGCTGGGCACTGAAATGTGGACTCATGGCTTCAGCAAAGAGAGAACTGGGGGGACCGTCATCTGCAGGACCTTAATATCCTCTGACTGCATTACCCATTAGTAAACAATGCTTCTGAAATGTTGTTCATTTTGTCTGTGAACTTGAGACATGTGTGGGGTCGTTGAGGGGAGATGCTGCACAAGAACGTTTTAGTTTTGTTCAATCAGTTGTACAAATAATCTCATTTACTCATCGGGTGTGTGTCTTTGTGATTTTTGTGGTGTGTATATGATTTTATAACTGCCAGGTCAAAAATGACCCGAAGACAATCTTTGTACCCTGGTGGTGTACAGCTTTGTTGTTTCACTTTTTCTAATGTTGGTGTCACTCTAGGAAAAGTCATCAAAATTGAAGTTGAAAAAATATCATTTAGGGGTTTTTCTCTGCTGTATATATATATATAATATAGTGGCTGGTGTTTTATTTATGACCCTTAACGTAACACAAGGGTTAAATATATTTAAAACCAGACACTTTTAAACTTTTACTAACTGGGTGACGTTCACTTTTCTTTGAGTCATTTTCTATATATATATACACCTGAACATTTATTCAAGTATGACACTTGAGAACTTTTTCCACCAATGGCTTTCAACCACATCAGAAAGCGTTAAAGAAAAAACTGTGGGTGTAGTTCCCCTTTAAGACAACTGCGGGTGTAGTTCCCCTTTAAGACAACTGCGGGTGTAGTTCCCCTTTAAGACAACTGCAGCACCAATCAGATCGTTATCTCACTAGCCATGTTTCTGTACAGCACATGTGACGGCAGAGCTTGGCAGAGTTTGAGCACCCGATTGATACAAATCATGATGGTTATCATTCTGCCTACTTTCCAGTCAACATTCAATTGGTGTTTTAAGGGAAGGCATTTAGAAATCACTGTTTTCGGCATGCTTTACTGCACCGCAGATTTTACAGGGCCCTATATTTATCTTACCTTAGAAGTGTTTACTTCAGGCTGACTACTAGCATCTATTGAGTTGCAATGTCCCATGAATTGACCAAGTGAACATAAAGACAAATCTATGTTCATTCAGTTCATTTGCACATCATCTATGAACAGAATTACTGTCTTACCTCCATTAGCCACTAAATCCCTAGTTTGAAAGAACTTGTTTTCTGGAACAAGTGCTGCACCTTTTTGAGTACCAGATGCTTGGACCCCTAGCAATTAGAGTTCCAGTCAATTAGCTTCAGCCCTTTGCCCGTTTGAGTGACAGCTTCAAGTTCCTCGGCGAACACATCGCTGCCAATCTGAAATGGTCCACTCACACAGACAGTGTGGAGAGGAAGGTGCAACAGCATCTCTTCAACATCAGGAGGCTGATGAAATGTGTCTTGGCCCTTATCACCCTCACAAACCTTTACAGATGCTTTACGTTGAGAGCATCCAGTCGGGCTGTATCACCGCCACAGGGATCTCCAGAAGGTGGTGTAGTCTGCCCAGCGAATCACTGGGGGCACACTGCCTGCCATTTACAGCACTCGATGTCACAAGAAGGCCAAAAAGATCATCAAGGCCAACAACCACCCGAGCCACTGCCTGTTCACCCCGCTATCATCCAGAAGGCGAGGTCAGTACAGGTGCATCAAAGCTGGGACCGAGAGACTGAAAAACAGCTTCTATCTCAAGGCCATTAGTCTGTTAAATATTCAGCCTCCACCCAGTAACCTGCCCTGAACTTAGTCACTGTCACTAGCTGACTACCACCCGGTTACTCAACCCAGTACGTTAATGGCTGCTGTCCTGTGTACATAGACATGGAATCACTGGTCACTTTAATAATGTTTACATGCTGTTTTACTCATTTCATATGCATATATTCTAGTATATATTCTATTCCATCCTGTTCAACTATTACTGTATATATGTTATTCTATCCTACGTATTTTATAGATAAACTAAATATTCTATCCACATACTGTTTTTGATGTCTACACAGTACATCCCATCACACAAATACACATTGGGAAACAATTCAGACCCCTTGACTTTTTCCACATTTTGTCTCTCCAGAGATGTTAGATTGGGTTCAAGACCGGACTCTGGCTGGGCCTCTCAAGGACATTCAGAGACTTGCCCAAAAGCCACTGCTGAATTGTCTTGGCTGTGGGCTTAGGGTCGTTGTCCTGTTGGAATTACAACATTGTAATCAGATTACCGATACTTTTGAAAAACTATATGATTTCTTCAAGGATTACTTTTAAATTCAGAAAGCATGTTTTCCAATGTCATTCAAATCAGCATTGAATATAGGCACAAGTTGAAATTTTATTTAGTTCTGCCTGAGCGAATCCGATGACAAGTCTGAGACCAATATGATGACACACCAAATGTGTTTGATGGATTGCGGGAATAGGCTTTGATAGGCTACAGTCCAAGCTATGTCTTCCAATGGTACGACTGCTGTCGGCATCTAAAGATTATACATCAAAGTTGGATAAACGCTTTGGAGGTAAGTTTTGATGTCACACTAACAAATACAGTGAAATGCCTTTCTTGCAAAGTTCTAAACCCAGCAATGCACTAATCAAAACAATGTATTACTGAAAATAACAATGTAGAACAACAACACACAAGAAATAAGAGGAGAAAGTGAGAAGCTACAGTGTTTTCAGAAAGTACCATTTGACCTTTTTCATGTTTTGTTATTTTACAAACTTATTCTAAAATTAAATTTAAATTATTTTTTCCCTCATCAATCGACACACAATACCCCATAATAACAAAGCAATCGACACACAATACCCCATAATAACGAAGCAATCGACACACAATACCCCATAATAACAAAGCAATCGACACACAATACCCCATAATAACGAAGCAAAAACAGTTTTTTAGATATTTTTGCACATTTATTCAAATAGTTGAGACTCTTCAAAGTAGCCACCCTTTGCCTTGATGACTTTACACACTCTTGGCATTCTCTCAACCAGCTTCACCTGGAATGCTTTTCTAACAGTCTTGAAGGAGTTCCCATATCTGCTGAGCACTTGTTGGTTGCTTCTCCAGCTTTTCCTATACTTTGTTCGTCCTAATATTTATATATTTCACATTTAGATTTGATTGTATTGTTGTGAATTGTTAGATACTACTCTACTGTTGGAGCTGGGAACACAAGTATTTCACTACACCCGCAATAACATCTGCAAAATATGTATATGTGACCAATAAAATGTGATTTGAATTAGCAAGATGCACATTGACGAGTTGCACAGTGAAAGACAAAGGCTGGCCCAGGCTTGCACCGCATTATCCAACGAGGTTGCAGGGTGGACCCAATGGCTCAGTTCAGAGAGAGTGGAGAGAGAGAGAGTGGAGAGAGAGAGAGAGAGTGGAGAGAGAGAGAGTGGAGAGAGAAGAGAGAGTGGAGAGAGAAGAGAGAGTGGAGAGAGAAGAGAGAGTGGAGAGAGAAGAGAGAGTGGAGAGAGAAGAGTGAGTGAGTGAGTGAGTGAGTGAGTGAGTGAGTGAGTGAGTGAGTGAGTGAGTGAGTGAGTGAGTGAGAGAGAGAGAGAGAGGAAGAGAGAGAGTGAGTGAGAGAGATGAGGTGATGCACATAGATGTGGGGGACCACTTTTGCCCTCTTGAGCACTACTTTCAGACCTACTGGCTAAAAAGTATGCAAACATCTCTTTAAAGTAAGTATCTGAAAATACGTTTTGCAGTGACACTGTAAAACGCTAGAAGGCTACAGCCAAAACATTTAGCTCTGTGTCTCAGTCTGAGTGCTGCCTCAATACCCACAGCTCACAAGACAAGCCAAGTTAACTGCGTTGCTCCTTTTGGCTAGTCTTGCTAGCTGATCAGATTCAATAGAAGGCTGATATATCAGGATGCTGCGTTGCAGTCTGTTTCATAAGCATGGCTCCTTGCAGGCAGATTAGCTGTCAGTGTCTTATAGAGAGAGTACAGACAACCTACAAGGCAACATCCTGAATAATCACATACTTGTTTTTACACCATTTAACTGATTCTGCATTGATCTATATTATACATATATATATATATATATTAGGTATTAAAAACCTCTTAAGGATCTGCCCTTTATTAAAAAAAAAACGTTTAATTACTTGTGCAGAACATCAATAGATTTATGTCAGTCTTTCCTCAGATGCAGATGACACAGCAAATCATAGCCTGAAATGCTAATGTCGATACTGGTGCTGACCCATATGCTGAGGGAGGGCATTCAGGCTGCAGAGGATATGGACAGATGCTAGGACAGACAATATGGACAGATGAGAGGACGGATGGTGGGACGGATGATATGGACAGATGAGAGGAAGGATGGTGGGACAGATGATATGGACAGATGAGAGGACGGATGGTGGGACAGATGAGAGGACGGATGGTGGGACAGATGATATGGACAGATGAGAGGACGGATGGTGGGACAGATGATATGGACAGATGAGAGGACGGATGGTGGGACGGATGATATGGACAGATGAGAGGACGGATGGTGGGACAGATGTATGGACAGATGAGAGGAAGGATGGTGGGACAGATGATATGGACAGATGAGAGGACGGATGGTGGGACAGATGGTATGGACAGATGAGAGGACGAATGATATGGACAGATGATATGGACAGATGAAAAGGGGAATATGTTGGGACAGATAAGGGGACAGATGGTGGGACAATTGAAAAGGAACAGATGGTGGGACAGATGTTATGGACAGATGAAAAGGGATAAATGTAGGACAGATGAGAGGACGGATGCTAGGACATATGATAGGACAAATGTTGGGACATATGTTGAGACGGATAAGGGGACAGATGAGGGGACAGATGGTGGGACAGATGTAGGGACAGATGATGGGGCATGTGAAACAGTATGACATGAACACTATGCTCATTACACAGAGAGAGAGCGAGAGAGAGAGAGGGAAGTCACACATACGCCCAGGCAGTGTGCAGGCCCAATGGCATGTACCAGATGCTCAGCAGACTCTGTTCACACTTGGTCTGAAGCCAAACCACATGACTAACAACATTGGACACTTTATGGAACACAAAGCCTTCACTTTCTCATCCTGTAATATATCCAAGGTCAGAGGTCATCTGCCTTTGGCCTAAAGAGCAGGAAAATGGAATTCATCAAATAAATCAGAAATACAGACATTGTCATCCTACAAGAAACATGTTTCTACCAGGTGTGAAACCTGATATAGAGGAGATGGACCCACTGGTTGCCCTCTAGGTTACAGAGAGCTGGTAGTCCTATCCACCAAACTACCAGTTGTGAAACCTGGTATAGAGGAGATGGACCCACTGGTTGCCCTCTAGGTTACAGAGAGCTGGTAGTCCCATCCACCAAACTACCAGGTGTGAAACCTGGTATAGAGGAGATGGACCCACTGGTTGCCCTCTAGGTTACAGAGAACTGGTCGTCCCATCCACCAAACTACCAGGTATGAAACAGGGAAGGGACTCAGGGGGTATGATCATTTGATATAGAGCAGACCTTACTCACTCTATTCAATTAATCAAAGCAGGAATAGTTTACATTTGGCTAGAAATTCAAAAGGAAATGATCTTAACAGAGAAAAATGTCCTCCTGTGTGCTACCTATATCCCCCCAATAGAATCCCCATACTTTAATGAAGACAGCTTCTCCATCCTTGAGGTGGAAATCAATCATTTCCAGGTACTAGTCTGTGGCGACCTAAATGCCAGAACTGGACAAGATCCTGACACCCAAGGGCACACTTATACAATTATGCAAACAGGGAGACAAACACCTTCCTGGAGGTGACAGCATTCCCTCCCCCATATGCCCCCATATGCCCCCCTAGGCACAACTACGACAACATAACAAACAAAAACATGACACAACTCCTGCAGCTCTGTCGCATGCTGGGTCTGTACATAGTCAATGGTAGGCTTCGAGGGGACTCCTACGGCAGGTACACCTATAGCTATAGCTCATCTCTTGGCTGTAGTACTTCTCCATCCTGGAGGGGGAAATCAATCATTTCCAGGCCCAGGGACATGTACTAGTCTGTGGCGACCTAAATGCCACAACTGGACAAGAACCTGACACCCTCAGCACACAGGGGGACAAACACCTGCCTGCAGGTGACAGCATTCCCTCCCCAATATGCCCCTCTAGGCACAACTACGACAACATAACCAACAAAAACAGGTCACAACTCCTGCAGCTCTGTTGCACGCTGGGTCTGTATATAGTCAACGGTAGGCTTCGAGGGGACTCCTATGGTAGGTACACCTATAGCTCATCTCTTGGCTGTAGTACTGTAGACTACTTTATCACGGACCTTAACCCAGAGACTCTCAGAGCGTTCAGTCAGCCGACTGACACCCCTATCAGATCGCAAAATCACAGCCTACTTGAACAGAGCAGAACTCAATCATGAGGCATCAAAGTCAAAGGAACTGAATAAGGAAAGTAGAGTGGAAACCAAACAAAAAAACATTTATGCAACAACTAATTCAATCCCTTTTAGGCAACTTCCTAAACAGTATATTTGACATCTATGAAATCTAAAAATGTCAAACAGAAAACACGAAGAAAATGAACAACAATGGCAAATGGTTTGATGAAGAATGTAAAAACCTAAGAAAGAAACTGAGAAACCTGTCCAACCAAAAACACAGAGACCCAGAAAACCTGAGTCTAAACCTTCACTATGGTGAATCACTAAAACAACACAGAAATACACCACAGAAAAAGAAGGAACAGCACATCAGAAATCAGATCAATGTAACTGAAGAATCCACAGACTCTAACCACTTCTGGGAAAATTGGAAAACACTAAACAAACAACAACACAAAGAGTTATCTATCCAAAACTGAGATATGGGTAAACCACTTCTCCAATCTTTTTGGCTCTATAACATAGAACAAACAGCAAAAACATATACATGATCAAATACACATCTTAGAATCAACTATTAAAGACTAACATAACCCACTGGATTCTCCAATTACATTAAATGAACTACAGGACAAATACAAACCCTCCAACCCAAAAAAGCCTGTGGTGTTGATGGTATCCTCAATGAAATGATAAAATAAACAGACCACAAATTCCAATTGGCTAGACTTAAACTCTTTAAACTCTTTAACATCATCCTCAGCTCTGGCATCTTGGAACCAAGGACTGATCACCCCAATCCACAAATGTGGAGACCAATTAGACCCCAATAACTACCGTGTGTCACGACTTCTACCGAAGGTAACTCCTCTCCCTGTTCGGGCGGCGCTCGGCGCTCGGCGTCGCTGGTCTACTAGCCGCTACCGATCCCTTTTTCTTTTTCTGGTTGTTTTGTCTGTGTTCCTTTTCACACCTGGTTTCAATTGCTTTGATTTCTGTTGGTATATAGGGCACCTGTTACCTGCCGTAATTCGTGCAGGATTAGACTTGTGTGTATTGCGCTCGAGTGTATTTGATGTTTGTTGTTTTTTCGCTATTACGCACGTGTATGTAAAGTGTCGGAACTGTGTTTGTTCCTCCGTGGTGTGTTTGCACGAGTATTCGAGAGCGTAGTTTTGGGATTTTTTTCTGTGCCGTTTGTATTGGTGGACTATATTATTAAAACACGCTTCTCAGACATCCCTGCTCTCCTGCGCCTGACTCCTACACCTCTCACCAAGACGCATGTTATCACAGAATCCTGCACCAATATAATTATGGAGTCAGCAGGAGCGGACGCACTTCCAGGGTCCGTGGAGGAGCGAGTTCAACACCACACGGCAGTGTTACACCGACTGGGGACCGCCATGGATCAGGTGATGGCGACGATGGAGAGATGGGAGAGAGGTGGCCTTCCCACACCGTTATCAGCTACACCCCAACCAGCACCACTACCCTCTCCTTCATTGCCTGAGCACAGTGGAATTCGACTCGCCCTCCCGAGGGAGTATGATGGGACGGCGGCCGGGTGCCAGGGCTTCTTACTCCAGATGGACCTATACCTGGCGACTGTTCGTCCGGCTCCTTCGGGGGGTGAGAGCGTGAACGCCCTCGTCTCCTGCCTCGCAGGTAAAGCCCTGGAGTGGGCCAACGCGGTATGGAACGATCCTGATTCGGCGAGGGACCACTACCCAGAGTTCACCCGCCGCTTTCGGGCCGTGTTTGATCACCCACCTGAGGGTCGAGCGGCGGGTGAACGGCTGTTCCATCTGAGGCAGGAGAGGAGGAGTGCTCAGGACTTTGCGCTAGAGTTCCGGACCTTGGCCGCTGGCGCGGGATGGAACGACAGGGCCTTGATCGATCACTATAGGTGTAGTTTGCGTGAGGACGTCCGTAGGGAGCTGGCCTGTAGAGACACTACCTTGTCCTTGGACCAATTGATCGACATGTCCATTCGGTTGGACAACTTGCTGGCGACCCGCGGACGTCCAGATCGGGCTCTGTCAGTTCCATCTCCCAGCTCCACCACTCCAACACCCATGGAGCTAGGAGGTGCTTCAGCAAGGGCGACCGGAGGAGGGGGCCTTTCCTGTGCCAGCTGTGGTCGCAGAGGGCACACTGCTGACCGGTGCTGGGGGGGTCCCCCCGGGAGTCGAGACGCCAGGCCGAGCACTGCCCGGACACCTCAGGTGAGTCGGCACCAGGCTCACCCAGAGCCCCCTGTTGGTCACATGTATGTATGGATTGTTTTTCCTGAATTTTCTGCTCTGTCCCGGCATAAGGCGCTAGTAGATTCAGGCGCGGCGGGGAATTTTATTGACCGCGGTTTAGCGAACAGGTTAGGGATTCCCCTTGTTCAGCTGGACAAACCCTTCCCAGTGCACGCCTTAGATAGCCGACCATTAGGGTCAGGGCTAGTCAGGGAGGCCACGGCTCCACTGGGTATGGTTACGCAGGAGGGTCATGAGGAGAGAATTAGGCTCTTCCTCAATTATTCTCCTGCGTTTCCAGTGGTGTTGGGGATCCCCTGGTTGGCCCGTCACAACCCCAGGATTTCGTGGCAACAGAGGGCTCTACAGGGGTGGTCGGAGGAGTGCTCAGGCAGGTGTGTAGGAGTTTCCATCGGTGCTACAACGGTGGAGAGTCCAGACCAAGTCTCCACCGTGCACATTCCCTCAGAATATGCCGATTTGGCTATCGCCTTCTGTAAAAAGAAGGCGACCCAATTACCACCTCATCGACGAGGGGATTGTGGGATAAATCTCCTGGTAGGCGCTGCACTTCCCAGGAGTCACGTGTATCCCCTGTCACAGGAGGAGACGGTGGCTATGGAGACATACATATCGGAATCTCTGGGGCAGGGGTTCATTCAGCCCTCCATCTCACCTGCCTCCTCGAGTTTCTTTTTTGTGAAGAAGAAGGAGGGTGGTCTGCGTCCGTGCATTGACTATAGAGGTCTAAATTCTATCACGGTGGGGTATAGTTACCCGCTACCTCTCATTGCCACGGCGATTGAATCATTTCACGGAGCACGGTTTTTCACAAAACTGGATCTCAGGAGTGCATATAACTTGGTGCGTATCCGGAAGGGAGATGAGTGGAAGACAGCGTTTAGTACCACATCCGGCCATTATGAGTACCTCGTCATGCCGTACGGGTTGAAGAATGCTCCAGCAGTCTTCCAATCTTTTGTGGATGAGATTCTCAGGGATCTGCACGGTCAGGGTGTGGTGGTTTCCATCGATGATATTCTGGTCTATTCCGCTACACGGGCTGCGCATGTGTCTCTGGTGCGCAGGGTACTTGGGCGACTGTTGGAGCATGACCTGTACGTCAAGGCTGAGAAATGCTCGTTCTTCCAACAGGCCGTCTCCTTCCTTGGATATCGCATTTCCACATCGGGGTTGGTGATGGAGGATGACCGCATTGCAGCCGTGAGTAATTGGCCGACTCCAACCACGGTAAAGGAGGTGCAGCGGTTCTTAGGGTTTGCCAACTACTACCGGAGGTTTATCCGGGGTTTTGGGCAGGTGGCAGCGCCCATTACGTCACTGCTGAAGGGGGGGCCGACGCGTCTGGGGTGGTCGGCTGAGGCGGACAGGGCTTTTGGTCGCCTGAAGGCTCTTTTTACCTCTGCTCCCGTGCTAGCGCATCCGGACCCCTCTTTGGCATTTATAGTGGAGGTGGACGCATCCGAGGCTGGGGTTGGAGCCGTGCTCTCCCAGCGCTCGGGTGCGCCACCGAAGCTCCGCCCCTGTGCTTTCTTTTCTCGGAAGCTCAGCCCGGCGGAGCGAAACTATGACGTGGTGGATCGGGAGCTGCTAGCTGTTGTCAGAGCCCTGAAGGTGTGGAGACATTGGCTTGAGGGGGCCCAGCACCCTTTCCTCATCTGGACTGACCACCGTAATCTAGAGTACATTCGGGCAGCGAGGAGACTGAACCCTCGTCAGGCAAGGTGGGCCATGTTTTTCACCCGATTTAGGTTTACCATCTCCTATAGACCAGGCTCCCAGAACACTAAGGCAGACGCACTGTCCCGACTATATGATACAGAGGAGCGGGCCATTGACCCTGCGCCCATCCTCCCGGCTTCTTGTCTAGTGGCACCTGTAAGGTGGGAGGTGGACGCAGACATTGAGCGAGCATCGCGTGTTGAGCCCACTCCTCCACAGTGTCCAGCGGGACGGGTGTATGTTCCGCTGGAGGTTAGAGACAGGTTAATTTGGTGGGCTCACACATCCCCCTCCTCTGGTCACCCGGGGATTGGGAGGACGGTGCGATGTCTTAGTGGGAAGTACTGGTGGCCCACTTTAGCCAAGGACGTGAGGGTTTATGTGTCCTCCTGCTCAGTGTGCGCTCAGTGCAAGGCTCCTAGGCACCTGCCCAGAGGGAAGTTACAACCCCTTCCCGTTCCACAGCGGCCTTGGTCACACCTGTCGGTTGACTTCTTGACCGATCTGCCACCGTCACAGGGCAACACCACGATCCTGGTCGTTGTGGATCGGTTTTCTAAGTCCTGTCGTCTCCTCCCTTTGCCCGGTCTCCCTACGGCCCTACAGACGGCGGAGGCCCTGTTTACTCACGTCTTCCGGCACTACGGGGTGCCTGAGGATATTGTTTCTGATCGGGGTCCCCAGTTCACGTCCAGGGTGTGGAAGGCGTTCATGGAACGTTTGGGGGTCTCGGTCAGGCTGACCTCTGGGTTTCACCCCGAGAGTAATGGGCAGGGGGAAAGAGTGAACCAGGATGTGGGTAGGTTTCTGCGGTCGTATTGCCAGGACCGGCCAGGGGAGTGGGCGAAGTACATCCCCTGGGCGGAGATGGCCCAGAACTCACTCCCCCACTCCTCTACGAACCTGTCGCCCTTCCAATGTGTGTTGGGCTATCAGCCGGTCCAGGTACCATGGCATCAGAGCCAGACCGAGGCTCCTGCGGTGGACGATTGGGTGAAACGCTCAAGGGAAACCTGGGAGGCCGCCCACGGGTACCTTAAATGGGCCGAAGGGCGGCAGAAGGCCAGTGCCGACCGCCATACCAGCGAGGCCCCGGTGTACACACCGGGGGACCGGGTCTGGCTCTCGACCCGAAACCTGCCCCTCCACCTGCCCTGCCGGAAGCTGGGTCCGCGGTTTGTGGGGCCATTCAAAGTCCTGAGGAGAATAAACGAGGTGTGTTATAGGTTACAGCTCCCCCCGTATTACCGTATTAACCCCTCGTTTCATGTGTCTCTCCTCAGGCCGGTGGTGGCTGGTCCGCTTCAAGAAGATGAGGTGCGGGAGGTCCCTTCGCCCCCCCCTGGACATCGGGGGGGCGCCGGCGTATGCAGTTCGGTCCATACTGGACTCGAGGCGTCGGGTGGGGGGTCTTCAGTACCTCGTGGACTGGGAGGGGTACGGTCCGGAGGAGAGATGCTGGGTGCCGGTGGAGGACGTACTGGATCCACCTATGCTAAGGGAGTTTCACCGCCTCCATGCGGATCGCCCTGCGCCTCGTCCTCCGGGTCGTCCTCGAGGCCGGCGTCGTCGCGTCAGGGGGGGGGTACTGTCACGACTTCTACCGAAGGTAACTCCTCTCCCTGTTCGGGCGGCGCTCGGCGTCGCCGGTCTACTAGCCGCTACCGATCCCTTTTTCTTTTTCTGGTTGTTTTGTCTGTGTTCCTTTTCACACCTGGTTTCAATTGCTTTGATTTCTGTTGGTATATAGGGCACCTGTTACCTGCCGTAATTCGTGCAGGATTAGACTTGTGTGTATTGCGCTCGAGTGTATTTGATGTTTGTTGTTTTTTCGCTATTACGCACGTGTATGTAAAGTGTCGGAACTGTGTTTGTTCCTCCGTGTGTTTGCACGAGTATTCGAGAGCGTAGTTTTGGGATTTTTTTCTGTGCCGTTTGTATTGGTGGACTATATTATTAAAACACGCTTCTCAGACATCCCTGCTCTCCTGCGCCTGACTCCTACACCTCTCACCAAGACGCATGTTATCACACCGTGGGATATGTGTCAACAGCAACCTTGGGAAAATGCTCTGCATTATCATTATCAGCAGACTGTAACGGTTCTCCTCGTCATCTGAGGAAGAGTAGTCAAGATCGGACCAATGCACAGCGTGGTATGTGTCCATGTTAATATTTTATTAATCAACTGAACACTGAATAACAAAACTGAATAACAAAACAACAAAGTGAAAGAACGAAACAGTCCTGTCTGGTGACACAAAACAGAAAATAATCACCCACAACTCAAATGGAAAAAACAGGCTACCTAAGTATGATTCTCAATCAGTGACAACGATTGACAGCTGCCTCTGATTGAGAACCATACCAGGCCAAACACAGAAATACAACAAAGAAAAACGAACATAGACTACCCAACTCACACCAAACTAACACAAAGACAAAATAAAGAACATAGACTACCCACCCCAACTCACACCAAACTAACACAAAGACAAAATAAAGGAACTAAGGTCAGAACATGACACAGACTTATACATTTCCTCAGTGAAAACAATGTACTGAGGAAATGTGAAATTGGCTTTTTACCAAGTTACCGTACGACAGACCACATATTCACCCTGCACACCCTAATTGACAGACAAACAAACCAAAACAAAGGCAAAGTCTTCTCATGCTTTGTTATTTAAAAAAAGCCTTCGACTCAATTTGGCATGAGGGTCTGCTATACAAACTGATGGAAAGTGGTGTTGGGGGAAAAACATACAACATTATAAAATCCATGTACACAAACAGCAAGTGTGCGGTTACTTAAAATGGGCAAAAAACACACATTTCTTTCCACCGGGCCGTGGGGTGAGACAGGGATGCAGCTTAAGCCTCACCCTCTTCAACATATTTATCAACGAATTGGCGAGGGCACTAGATCAGTCTGCAGCACCCAGCCTCACCCTACTAGGAGCCGAAGTCAAATGTCTACTGTTTGCTGATGATCTGGTGCTTCTGTCCCCCACAAAGGAGGGCCTACAGCAGTACCTAGATATTCTGCACAGACCTGTGCACTATAATAATTGTGTTCCAAAAAAGGTCCAGTTCGCAGGACAGCAAATAAAAATTCCATCTAGAGCACACAAAAAACTATACATACCTCGCCTAAACATCAGCACCACAGGTGACTTCCACAAAGCTGTGAATGAGCTAAGAGACAAGACTAAACAGATTTGAATCAGTTATAGAACCGATTGCCCTTGATGGTTGTGAGGTCTGGGGTCCGCTCACCAACCAAGAATTCACAAAATGGGACAAACACCAAATTGAGACTAATGCATGCAGTGCAGAATTAGGCCGATACCCGCTAATTATCAATATCCAGAAAAGAGCAGTTAAATTCTACAACCACCTAAAAGGAAGCAATTCTCAAACCTTCCATAACAAAGCCATCAGCTACAGAGAGATGAACCTGGAGAAGAGTCCCCTAAGCAAGCTGGTCCTGGGGCTCTGATCACAAACACAAACAGATCCCACAGAGCACCAGGACAGCAACACAATTAGACCCAATCAAATCATGAGAAAACAAAATGATAATTTCTTGACACATTGGAAAGAATTTACCAAAAAACAGAGCAAACTAGAATGCTATTTGGCCTTAAACAGAGAGTACACAGTAGCAGAATACCTGACCACTGTGACTGATCCAAATTTAAGGAAAGCTTAGACTATGTACAGACTCAGTGAGCATAGCCTTGCTATTGAGAAAGACCTGGCTCTCAAGGGAAGACAGGCTATGTGCACACTGCCCACAAAATGAGGTGGAGAATGAGCTGCACTTCCTAACCTCCTGCCAAATGTATGACCATATTAGAGACATATATCAAATCAAATCAAATTGTATTACACATGGTTAGCAGATGTTAATGTGAGTGTAGTGAAATGCTTGTGCTTCTAGTTCCGACAATGCAGTAATAACCAACGAGTAATCTAACCTAACAATTCCACAACTACTACCTCATACACACAAGTGTAAAGGGATAAAGAATATGTACATAAATATATATGAATGAGTGATGGTACAGAGCGGCATAGACAAGATGCAGTAGATGGTATCGAGTACAGTATATACATATGAGCTGAGTAATGTAGGGTATGTAAACAAAGTGGCATAGTTTAAAGTGGCTAGTGATACATGTATTACATAAAGATGCAGTAGATGATATAGAGTACAGTATATACATATACATATGAGATGAGATGAGTAATGTAGGGTATGTAAACATTATATTACAGTTTTTCTCAATTGCTAAAACACTAAAATGGCTGAACAAAGTTCTCAGTTGCCTGGGCTCATTTAGCTAATTATGCAGTCTGTCAATACCTTAAACCATTTCACATCTCACTTAGACTTTTCAACAAAACTCTAAACACATTCTCATTTTCAAAACACATTCTGCACTCTAATGCACATGTCATCCATACTGGTAAACACATTCTGCACTCTAATGCACATGTCATCCATACTGGTAAACACATTCTGCACTCTAATGCACATGTCATCCATACTGGTAAACACAAGTGGCAACAATCAAATACAAATAGAGAACACATGTCATTGATTGAACACAACCACTCAACATGGATTTAAACCTGTTTCAAATGATGCGACACAACCAATATAAGCCAGTTCAGAGAGCAAAAAGGTTGTTGAAGGTGGGAAGGAGAAAGTCTGAGAATGGATAGAAGAGACAATGTGAGAGGACGAGGACGAGTGCGTATGCGAGGTGGGCGACGAGGAGGAAGAGGTGGAGGAGGGCAAGAAAGAGGAAGAGGAGGACGAAGAGGAAGAGGAAGACAAAGAGTGGAAATATCTGATGAAATTCGAGCAACAGTTATAGACCATGTTCTTGTCCATGGAATGACAATGAGGGAAGCAGGACTTAGAGTGCAACCCAATTTGAGCCGATTTTCTGTGTCCACCATAGTAAGGACATTCAGAGAAGAGAACAGGTACAGTATACTACTGTATTTTGTAATTGCACATTTACTGTACTACACTATATGCAGCTGTTTCAATAGACATTTGTAAAGTTAATCACTGTATGTATTGTACTGCATATGTTTTGCAACTGCACAACTACTTTTTGTAGAATTGCAAGGCTGCCACATGCAGGTGGAAGGACAGCTATATTCACTCAGGAGCAAGAGGCCATTATAGTTGGCATGGTCCTTAATGCAATACGACTCAGAGAAATCAAGGAACTAGCGATACAAGACAACACACACTTCCAGTGTGAGCATTTCCACAATTGACCGGGTCCTCCATCGTAACAGGATGAGAATGAAACAAGTATACAGAGTACCTTTTGAGCGCAACTCACCAAGGGTGAAAGAACTGCGAGCTCAGTATGTGCAAGTAAGTGTACATTCAGAAACATTTACTGTAATCCAGATTGTCTACAGTACTAACACATTACTCTTCAGTACATACAATGTATGTGACTCAGAAGCCCAATTGTACTCTACAACATACAGTATATTGTATTTCTACAGAGACAATATTTGACTTGGAATCTTTGGACAGACCCCATGAGTTAATCTTTGTCAATGAAGCAGGCTTCAATCTAACAAAGAGGAGAAGGAGAGGCCGAAACATGATTGGACAGCGGGCCATTGTTGAAGTCCCTGGTCAACGAGGTGGCAATGTCACAGTCTGTGCTGCTATCAGCAACCATGGTGTTCTACATCACCATGTTACACTCGGGCCATATAACACCCAGCCCCTGTGATAGTGTGGGACAATGTCAGTTTCCACCGAGCTGCTCAGGTAAGGGAATGGTTTCACATCAATTGGCAGTTTATGAACTTGTACTTCCCTCCATACTTGCCTTTCCTGAATCCGATTGAGGAGTTTTTCTCCTCTTGGAGATGGAAGGTGTATGATAGACAACCCTACACCAGAGTAAATCTGCTGGAAGACATGGATTTAGCCTGTGGTGATATAGGTGAGGAATCATGTCAGGGCTGGATACGGCACACAAGAGGCTTCTTCCCCCGTTGCCTCAGGAGGGATTGCTTGAGATGTCGATGAAGTGCTCTGGCCCAAAGACAAGAAGAAGCACATTGATCACATGTTTACTCCTTTGATTTTTGTCCCTTTTAGTATTGTATACTGTAGTACAGTGCATTGTGGGCTGTATACTGTAGTACAGTGCATTGTAGGCTGTATACTGTACAATGGACAAATTGTATGGCCCTGAACATTGTGCTTTCCATTTATTAACAGTACTGACTGCTCAATAGATTTTGACTGGTTGCAGGTTCATATCAACAAAGAACAAGATTTACAGTATCACAGAGACAAAGGACAAGTTTGGGAGATGCTGGGTACAGTATTGTAAAAAATAGGGGTACAAGGAGGAGGAAGAACAAAAAACAAAATTGCAAAGAGCAAAGCAGAGTAGTAATTTCTGATCAATTTTGAGCTACTATGATAGAACATGTTTTCGTTCATCAAAAGACAATGAGGGAAAAATATGAATATTTTTTTTAATTAAAAATGTACTTCTCCCTGAGAATTGTATGTTTTGAACAATGTGTTTTCTATTTTTCGGTGTATTGTTAACTGACTGCTTGAGAGTGTATATCATTTTGATCTCTTTGTTTATGATTTGAGTTTGAACACAGGTAAAACTGTTTTGAGGTGAATGTTTCATTTTGCAAGACGAGTCAGAAGTAAATAGTGCTTGAAGATGAGGTTTTGTGTTTATGGTTTTCAGGAAATGTATTTATTATATTTATTTTTTTACCTCTATTTTAATAGGCAAGTCAGTTAAAGAACAAATTCTTATTTTCAATGACGGCCTAGGAACAGTGGGTTAACTGCCTGTTCAGGGGCAGAACGACCTTGTCAGCTCGGGGGTTTTAACCTTCCGGTTACTAGTCTAACACTCATACCACTAGGCTACCCTGCCGCCCCAGGGAAATGGAGCAAGGTTTCAGAAATGGTGCTTTAGCAATTGAGAAAAACTGTAAGTGGCATTGTTTATATTTCCCTCAGATTACACAGATCCAACCCATATTTATCTTATTCATTTTTGTACTTTTAACTATTTGCACGTCGTTACAACACTGTATATGGACATACGGTATTATGACATCTGAAATGTCTTTATTCTTTTGGAACTTCTGTGAGTGTAACGTTTACTGTTAATTTGTATTGTTTATTCCACTTTTGTTTTTTATCTACTTCACACTTCACAATGTTAACTTATGTTTCCCCCAAAAAAACTTAAATTGAGAGAGAGAACGACAGAGAGAGACAGAGAGACAGAGAGAGACAGAGAGACAGAGAGACAGAGAGAGCGAGAGAGCGAGAGAGAGAGACAGAGAGAGACAGAGAGACAGAGAGAGAGACAGAGAGACAGAGAGAGAGAGAGAGAGAGAGACAGAGAGAGAGAGAAAGAGAGAGAGACAGAGAGGGAGAGAGACAGAGAGAGAGAGAGAGAGAGAGACAGAGACAGAGACAGAGAGAGAGAGACAGAGAGAGAGAGAGACAGAGAGAGAGAGAGAGAGAGATACAGAGAGAGAGAGAGACAGAGAGAGAGAGAGAGAGAGAGACAGAGAGGGAGAGAGAGAGACAGAGACAGAGAGAGAGAGACAGAGAGAGACAGAGAGAGAGAGAGAGAGAGAGAGAGAGAGAGAGAGAGAGACAGACAGACAGACAGACAGACAGACAGACAGACAGACAGACAGACAGACAGACAGACAGACAGACAGACAGACAGACAGACAGACAGACAGACAGACAGACAGACAGACAGACAGACAGACAGACAGACAGACAGACAGACAGAAGAGAGGAAATTGATTGTTTTTTTACCTAGTTGTTGAAAATGATAGTAATAGCTGGTTAAGTTGTTGTTGTTGGTGTTAGGTGACAAGAGTGTTTCAGACGTGTCCACTAGAATAGGTCCCTTACAGTGAGTGTTTAAGTCTAATGTCTACACACCCAATATCCCTGTGGACTTCTTTTGAGGGGATTATGGCTACAAGGACACCTTCACAGGGTTAGGATTCGTCTCCAACGGTACTTTATTCCCTGTATAGTGCACTACTTTTGACAAAAACCTTATGGGCCATTTGGGATGCTGGCTTAATGTTCTGTCCTCTGGGCAACAAGAAGCAATGTTACAGAGTCTTAGGACGTGTGTTGCAATATTTATGTTGTAATATCTATGTGGTAAAATCTATGTTCTAATATCTATGTTGTAATATCTATGTTGTAATATCTATGTTGTAATATCTATGTTGTAATATCTATTTTGCAATATTTATATTGTAATATCTATGTGGTAAAATCTATGTTGTAATATCTATGTCGTAATATCTATGTTGTAATATCTATGTCGTAATATCTATGTCGTAATATCTATTTTGCAATATTTATATTGTAATATCTATGTGGTAAAATCTATGTTGTAATATCTATGTCGTAATATCTATGTTGTAATATCTATGTCGTAATATCTATGGTGTAAATCTATGTTGTAATATCTATGTTATAACTAACGTACTTTAGCTACTGTCAACGCCACTGTTTCCATTCCCAGATTAGCCTCACCACTGTCTGCTTCTCAAATGGCACCCTATTCCCTTTATAGTGCACTACTGTTGAAGAGCCCTATGGCACCCTATTCCCTGGTCAAAAGAAGTCTACTATAAAAGGAATAAGGTGCCATTTAGGACACATTAAGACACATCAAATCAAATCAAATCAAATGTATTTATATAGCCCTTCGTACATCAGCTGATATCTCAAAGTGCTGTACAGAAACCCAGCCTAAAACCCCAAACAGCAAGCAATGCAGGTTTAGAAGCATGGTGGCTAGGAAAAACTCCCTAGAAAGGCCAAAACCTAGGAAGAAACCTAGAGAGGAACCAGGCTATGTGGGGTGGCCAGTCCTCTTCTGGCTGTGCCGGGTGGAGATTATAACAGAACATGGCCAAGATGTTCAAATGTTCAACATGGTCGTATAATAATAAGGCAGAACAGTTGAAACTGGAGCAGCAGCACGGTCAGATGGACTGGGGACAGCAAGGAGTCATCATGTCAGGTAGTCCTAGTCAGGCTCATGCTGATACTGTCTCCACATGGCTATAACAGGCTGTTCATCAGTACTGTCTCCACATGGCTATAACAGGCTGTTCATCAGTACTGTCTCCACATGGCTACAACAGATCAGTAATGTGTTGTTATTCTGAGGGAGACTTCAGGTCAAATACCTATAGGCTGGTCCCAGATCTGTAATTATGTATTATATAATAATTCTTAAGAGGTCCCAAATCTGTTATTATGTATCAAATTAATACTAACCAGGTCCCAGATCTGTTATTATGTATCATATTAATACTAACCTGGTCCCAGATCTGTTATTATATATTATATAGTAATTCTTACCAGGTCCCAGATCTGTTATTATGTATTATATAATAATTCTTACCAGGTCCCAGATCTGTTATTATGTATCATATAATCATTCTTACCTGGTCCCAGATCTGTTATTATGTATCATATAATCATTCTTACCTGGTCCCAGATCTGTTATTATGTATTATATAATAATTCTTACCAGGTCCCAGATCTGTTATTATGTATCATATAATCATTCTTACCTGGTCCCAGATCTGTTATTATGTATTATATAATCATAGTGAACTGTAGCATTTTACTGTTAGCATTTTACTGTTAGTGCACTGTAGCATTTTACTGTTAGCATTTTACTGTTAGTGCACTGTAGCATTTTACTGTTAGTGGACTGTAGCATTTTACTGTTAGTGAACTGTAGCATTTTACTGTTAGCATTTTACTGTTAGTGAACTGTAGCATTTTACTGTTAGCATTTTACTGTTAGTGCACTGTAGCATTTTACTGTTAGTGGACTGTAGCATTTTACTGTTAGTGGACTGTAGCATTTTACTGTTAGCATTTTACTGTTAGCATTTTACTGTTAGCATTTGACTGTTAGTGAACTGTAGCATTTTACTGTTAGTGGACTGTAGCATTTTACTGTTAGCATTTTACTGTTAGTGAACTGTAGCATTTTACTGTTAGTGGACTGTAGCATTTTACTGTTAGTGAACTGTAGCATTTTACTGTTAGCATTTTACTGTTAGCATTTTACTGTTAGCATTTTACTGTTAGTGAACTGTAGCATTTTACTGTTAGTGCACTGTAGCATTTTACTGTTAGCATTTTACTGTTAGTGAACTGTAGCATTTTACTGTTAGTGGACTGTAGCATTTTACTGTTAGCATTTTACTGTTAGCATTTTACTGTTAGCATTTTACTGTTAGTGAACTGTAGCATTTTACTGTTAGTGGACTGTAGCATTTTACTGTTAGCATTTTACTGTTAGTGAACTGTAGCATTTTACTGTTAGTGGACTGTAGCATTTTACTGTTAGCATTTTACTGTTAGCATTTTACTGTTAGCATTTTACTGTTAGTGAACTGTAGCATTTTACTGTTAGTGGACTGTAGCATTTTACTGTTAGCATTTTACTGTTAGTGCACTGTAGCATTTTACTGTTAGTGCACTGTAGCATTTTACTGTTAGCATTTTACTGTTAGTGAACTGTAGCATTTTACTGTTAGTGGACTGTAGCATTTTACTGTTAGTGAACTGTAGCATTTTACTGTTAGTGCACTGTAGCATTTTACTGTTAGTGGACTGTAGCATTTTACTGTTAGTGAACTGTAGCATTTTACTGTTAGCATTTTACTGTTAGTGAACTGTAGCATTTTACTGTTAGCATTTTACTGTTAGCATTTTACTGTTAGTGAACTGTAGCGTTTTACTGTTAGCATTTTACTGTTAGTGAACTGTAGCGTTTTACTGTTAGTGAACTGTAGCGTTTTACTGTTAGCATTTTACTGTTAGTGCACTGTAGCATTTTACTGTTAGCATTTTACTGTTAGCATTTTACTGTTAGTGAACTGTAGCGTTTTACTGTTAGTGAACTGTAGCATTTTACTGTTAGCATTTTACTGTTAGTGAACTGTAGCATTTTACTGTTAGCATTTTACTGTTAGTGCACTGTAGCATTTTACTGTTAGTGAACTGTAGCATTTTACTGTTAGTGCACTGTAGCATTTTACTGTTAGCATTTTACTGTTAGCATTTTACTGTTAGCATTTTACTGTTAGTGCACTGTAGCATTTTACTGTTAGTGAACTGTAGCATTTTACTGTTAGCATTTTACTGTTAGTGCACTGTAGCATTTTACTGTTAGCATTTTACTGTTAGCATTTTACTGTTAGTGAACTGTAGCGTTTTACTGTTAGTGAACTGTAGCATTTTACTGTTAGCATTTTACTGTTAGTGCACTGTAGCATTTTACTGTTAGTGAACTGTAGTATTTTACTGTTAGTGCACTGTAGCATTTTACTGTTAGCATTTTACTGTTAGCATTTTACTGTTAGCATTTTACTGTTAGTGCACTGTAGCATTTTACTGTTAGTGAACTGTAGCATTTTACTGTTAGCATTTTACTGTTAGTGCACTGTAGCATTTTACTGTTAGCATTTTACTGTTAGTGAACTGTAGCATTTTACTGTTAGTGCACTGTAGCATTTTACTGTTAGTGCACTGTAGCATTTTACTGTTAGTGGTGGCTACATCATATATGGTAAAATAATCATTGTGTTAGACGAATAACAAGGACATCATCCCATCACATATACAGTAATTCATATTTTTTGAAAGTAAAGCATTTTTTAAAACTTGTATTTTTACAATGTAAGATGCTACAATCCTTTCCTTTGACTTTCATGACTATTCTGAATCAGTCTAAACACCCACATCAACAAAAAATTATATTTTCCCGTGTGAGACTCAATGCACAGTGTCAGATTGCACTGTCCTGTCCTTCTCTTCAAACCCAGTTTTTCAAGTTGACTTTCATGACTGTTCTGAATCCACAGAAACTAATGTCACATGAGAACCCTTTAGAACCCAATCACATACACTGTGATAAGAGAAGTCGAAAAGCCTTTCTGTCAATAAACACCACAGCTGAAGATCGACAGATACATTTTCATGATTTTCTTCATATCTGAACATGGACAGATAACAAGAAGATGTACCTTTCCTAGTGTGAATAGGGAAGAAGGACTGGTCTGTTATTCTTTTGGGAGTGAGGAGAACTAACATGATATTTATCTAAAGTATTTTATATGTAAAGTTGACCCCATTAATCTTCCTTTCATAGATACGATCCAGGAAGCTGTCTGCCTCTCCGTAGTATGGTTCCCCAGGAAACTGTCTGCCTCTCCGTAGTACGGTTCATGAATCTGTCTGTCTCTCCGTAGTACGGTTCATGAAACTGTCTGTCTCTCCGTAGTACGATCCAGGAAACTGTCTGCTTCTCTGTAGTATGATCCATGAAACTGTCTGTCTCTCCGTAGTACGATCCAGGAAACTGTCTGCCTCTCAGTAGTACAATCCATGAAACGGTCTGTCTCTCCATACTACGATCCAGGAAACTGTCTGTCTCTCCGTACTACGATCCATGAAACTGTCTGCCTCTCAGTAGTACGATCCATGAAACTGTCTGTCTCTCCGTACTACGATCCAGGACACTGTCTGTCTCTCCGTACTACGATCCAGGAAACTGTCTGCCTTCCCGTGGTACGATTAACCAGGAAACTGTCTGCCTCTCTGTAGTACGATCCAGGAAACTGTCTGCTTCTCCGTTGTATGATCCAGGAATCTGTCTGTATCTCCGTAGTACGGTTCCCCTGGAAACTGTCTGCCTCTCCGTAGTACGATTCCCCAGGAAACTGTCTGCCTTTCCGTAGTACGATCCAGGAAACTGTCTGCCTCACAGTTGTATTGGTCCCCAGGAAACTGTCTGCCTCTCAGTAGTACGATCCAGGAAACTGTTTGCCTCTCCGTAGTACGAATCCCAAGAAACCTGTCTGTCTCTCCGTAGAACGATTCCCCAGGAAATTGTCTGCCTCTCAAGTAGTGTGATTCCCCAGGAAACTGTCTGTCTCTCCGTAGTACGATTCCCCAGGAAACTGTCTGTCTCTCCGTAGTATGATTCCCAAGGAAACTGTCTGCCTCTCAGTAGTACGATTCCCCAGGAAACTGTCTGCCTCTCAGTAGTACGATCCAGGAAACTGTCTGCCTCTCCGTAGTACGAATCCCAAGAAACCTGTCTGTCTCTCCGTAGAACGATTCCCCAGGAAATTGTCTGCCTCTCAAGTAGTGTGATTCCCCAGGAAACTGTCTGTCTCTCCGTAGTACGATTCCCCAGGAAACTGTCTGTCTCTCCGTAGTATGATTCCCAAGGAAACTGTCTGCCTCTCAGTAGTACGATTCCCCAGGAAACTGTCTGTTTCTCCGTAGAACGATTCCCAATGAAAATGTGTACTTCTCAGTAGTACGATCCAGGAAACTGTCTGCCTCTCCGTAGTATGATCCAGGAAACTGTATGTCTCTCCGTAGTACGATCCAGGAAACTGTCTGCCTCTCCGTAGTACGAATCCCAAGAAAGATGTTGAATCGTTTTTGGTTGTGGTCTAGAGCTGCATCCCAAATGCAGCTCTATTCCCTATATTGTGCCATGCTATTATATGAACTGCTTGACAGCTATGGAGTTGGCAAGAGCACAACCAGATCTGAGACTGGAGCCAATGAAACAGTCAGAATAGATCTGAGACTGGACCAATGAAACACTAAGAATATAGATCTGAGACTGGACCAATGAAACAGTAAGAATATAGATCTGAGACTGGACCAATGAAACAGTCAGAATATAGATCTGAGACTGGACCAATGAAACAGTCAGAATAGATCTGAGACTGGACCAATGAAACAGTAAGAATATAGATCTGAGACTGGACCAATGAAACAGTCAGAATACAGATCTGAGACTGGACCAATGAAACAGTCAGAATAGATCTGAGACTGGACCAATGAAACAGTCAGAATAGTCAGAGCTGTACCTGTTCATAGCAGAGGCTGCAAAATGTGAAAAAACATGTAATCCTTGTACTCTCTTTGGCTAAAAGGCATATGTTTAATGCATATTTGTCACACCCTGACCATAGTAAGCTGTCTATTCTCAATGTTGGTTGGGGCCTGATAGTGACTAGGGTGGGTCATCTAGGTTTTTGTATGTCTATGTTGGCCTGATATGGTTCCCAATCAGAGACAGCTGTTTATCGTTGTCTCTGATTGGGGATCATATTTAGGTAGCCATTTCCCCATTGTTGTTTGTGGGATCTTGTCTACATTGAGTTGCCTGAGTGCACACCAGTAGCTTCATGGTTAGTTTATGCTTTATTGTTTTGGTGAGTTTCTCTTTATTAAAATATGTGGAACTCTATTCACACTGCCCCTTGGTCTACTTATTACGACGAATGTGACAGACTGAGAGAGAACAGGGTTGTAGGGTCCCATTGATCCCTAGGTTGACGATACCCAGACTAGGACAAGTCTCGGCCTTGGTCTACTCATTACGACGAACGTGACAGACTGAGAGAGAACAGGGTTGTAGGGTCCCATTGATCCCTAGGTTGACGATACCCAGACTAGGACAAGTCTCGGCCTTGGTCTACTCATTACGACGAACGTGACAGACTGAGAGAGAACAGGGTTGTAGGGTCCCATTGATCCCTAGGTTGACGATACCCAGACTGGGACAAGTCTCGGCCTTGGTCTACTCATTACAACGAACGTGACAGACTGAGAGAGAACAGGGTTGTAGGGTCCCATTGATCCCTAGGTTGACGATACCCAGACTAGGACAAGTCTCGGCCTTGGTCTCATCATTACGACGAACGTGACAGACTGAGAGAGAACAGGGTTGTAGGGTCCCATTGATCCCTAGGTTGACAATACCCAGACTAGGACAAGTCTCGGCCTTGGTCTCATCATTACGACGAACGTGACAGACTGAGAGAGAACAGGGTTGTAGGGTCCCATTGATCCCTAGGTTGACGATACCCAGACTAGGACAAGTCTCGGCCTTGGTCTCATCATTACGACGAACGTGACAGACTGAGAGAGAACAGGGTTGTAGGGTCCCATTGATCCCTAGGTTGACGATACCCAGACTAGGACAAGTCTCGGCCTTGGTCTCATCATTACGACGAACGTGACAGACTGAGAGAGAACAGGGTTGTAGGGTCCCATTGATCCCTAGGTTGACGATACCCAGACTAGGACAAGTCTCGGCCTTGGTCTACTCATTACGACGAACGTGACAGACCGAGAGAGAACAGGGTTGTAGGGTCCCATTGATCCCTAGGTTGACAATACCCAGACTAGGACAAGTCTCGGCCTTGGTCTACTCATTACGACGAACGTGACAGACTGAGAGAGAACAGGGTTGTAGGGTCCCATTGATCCCTAGGTTGACAATACCCAGACTAGGACAAGTCTCTGCCTTGGTCTCATCATTACGACGAACGTGACAGTATTGTTGTCCACTTTGCCTTCGGAAAGTATTTAGACCCCTTCACTTTCTCTACAGCCTTATACTAAAATTGATTTAATTGTTTTTTTCCCTCATCAATCAAACACAATTCTCCATAATGACGAGGCAAAAACAGGTTTTTAGAAATGTTTGCTGATTTATTACAAAAAATATATAATAATATCACATTTACATAAGTATTCAGACCCTTTACTCAGTACTTTGTTGAAGCACCTTTGGCAGTAATTAAAGCCTCAAGTCTTCTTGGGTATGATGCTACAAGCTTGGCACACCTGTATTTGGGGACTTTCTCCCATTCTTCTGTGCAGATCTGTGCAGATCCTCTCAGGTTGGATGGAGAGCTTTGCTGCACAGCTATTTTCAGGTTTCTTCAGAGATGTTCTATCTGGCTTGGCCACTCAAAGACATTTTCATTTTACCTTTATTTAACTAGGCAAGTCAGTTAAGAACAAATTCTTATTTTCAATGACGGCCTAGGAACTGTGGGTTAACTGCCTGTTCAGGGGCAGAACGACAGATTTGTACTTTGACATTCAAAGACTTGTCCTGAAGCCACTCCTGTGTTGCCTTGGGTGTATGCTTAGGGTTGTTGTCCTATTGGAACGTGAGCCTTTACCGCATTCTGAGGTCCTGAGCACTCAGGTTCTCATCAAGGATCTCTCTGTGCTTTGCTCTGTTAATCTTTGCCTCGATCATGACTAGTCTCCCAGTCCCTGCCGCTGAAAACATCCCCACAGCTTGATGCTGCCACCACCATGCTTCATTGTAGTGATACTGCCACCACCATGCTTCATTGTCGTGATACTGCCACCACCATGCTTCACCGTAGGGATGGTGGCAAGTTTCCTCCAGACAAGACACTTTGCATTCAGGTCAAAGAGTTCAATCTTGGGTTCATGAGAACAGAGAATGTTGTTTCTCATGGTCTGAGAGTCCTTTAGGTGCCTTTTGGAAAACTCGAAGATGGCTGTCATGTGCCTTTTACTGAGGAGTGGCTTCCGTCTGGCCACTCTACCATAAAGGCCTGATTGGTGGAGTGCGGCAGGGATGGTTGTCCTTCTGGATGGTTCTCCCATCTCCACAGAGGAACTCTAGAGCTCTGTCAGAGTGACCATTGGGTTCTTGGTCACCCTCAGGTCCTTCTCCCCCGATTGCTCAGTTTAGCCTGGAGGGCAGCTTTAGGAAGAGTCTTGGTGGTTCCAAACTTTTTCAATTTAAGAATGATTGATGCCACTGTGTTCTCGGTGACCTTCAATGCTGCAGAAATGTTTTGGTACATTTCCCAGGTCTGTGCCTCGACACAATCCTATCTCTAAGCTCTATGGACAATTCCTTTGACCTTTTGGCTTGGTTTTTGCTCTGACATGCATTGTCAACTGTGGGACCTCATAAAGACAGGTGTGTGCCTTTCCAAATCATGTCCAATCAATTGAATTTACCACAGGTGGGCTCCAATCAAGTTGTAGAAACATCTCAAGGATGATCAATGGAAACAGGATGAACCTGAGCTCAATTTTTAATCTCAAAGCAAAAGGGTCTGAATGCTTATGTAAATCATTTATTTCTGTTTTAAATGTTTTTGATACATTTGCAAACTTTCATAAAATCAGTTTTTGCCTTGTCATGATGGGGTATTGTGTGTAGATTGATGAGGAATTGTTTTTATTTAATCCATTTTTGAATAATGCTGTAACAACAAAATGTGGAGAAATTCAAGGTGTCTGAACATTTTCCCGGAGGCACTTTATTTCACACAGTAGGCTACACATGCTTTTAAAGCCTATGAAACAATCTCTTCAAATTACTTAGGATCCAACTGACAATAACCCATTTTAAAGTCATTATAGACATATTCAAGCAATTAACGTGAGTACGGTCTTCCTGATTTACAGGCACATTGCCTTTAAAAGCCACATTGTCGACGAAGACGATCAGATTGAACGCCAGCCTAAATTATCTTAGTATTAGTAACACTCTCTTCTCAATATACATTATTGAGTTTAGTATAACCTTATGCAGTACCAAAGAACACTTAGTACCTCTATAAAGATGAGTATGTATTAGGAGCTCTCTCTCCTCAGGGTACACAGGATTTAGTTTAATAATGCATTGCAGCAATCATATTACACAGAATGGGATTCAGACAGTCAAATGTGTTAAAGATGAGTCAGACCAATCATATTACACAGACACTGTGCTTTCCTCACCACACCTGCTCTGTTGGGAAAAGGATCGTAAATAAGCATTTCACGGCACATTCTACACCTGTTGTATTCAGCATTTCACGGCACATTCTACACCTGTTGTATTCAGCATTTCACGGCACATTCTACACCTGTTGTATTCAGCATTTCACGTCACATTCTACACCTGTTGTATTCAGCATTTCACGGCACATTCTACACCTGTTGTATTCAGCATTTCACGGCACATTCTACACCTGTTGTATTCAGCATTTCACGGCACATTCTACACCTGTTGTATTCAGCATTTCACGTCACATTCTACACCTGTTGTATTCAGCATTTCACGGCACATTCTACACCTGTTGTATTCAGCATTTCACGGCACATTCTACACCTGTTGTATTCAGCATTTCACGGCACATTCTACACCTGTTGTATTCAGCATTTCACGGCACATTCTACATATTGGTCAGTCATTGTGTATTGGTCAGTCATAGTGTATTGGTCCGTCATAATGTATTGGCATTGGTCCGTCATAATGTATTGGTCAGTCATAGTGTATTGGTCAGTCATAGTGTATTGGTCAGTCATAATGTATTGGTCAGTCGTAGTGTATTGGTCAGTCATAGTGCATTGGTCAGTCATAATGTACTGGTCAGTCATAGTGTATTGGTGAGTCATAATGTATTGGTCAGTCATAGTGTATTGGTCAGTCATAGTGTATTGGTCAGTCATAATGTATTGGTATTGGTGAGTCATAGTGTATTGGTCAGTCATAGTGTATTGGTATTGGTCAGTCATAATGTATTGGTCAGTCATAGTGTATTGGTCAGTCATAATGTATTAGTATTGGTCAGTCATAGTGTATTGGTCAGTCATAGTGTATTGGTCAGTCATAGTGTATTGGTCAGTCATAGTGTATTGGTATTGGTCAGTCATAATGTATTGGTCAGTCATAGTGTATTGGTCAGTCATAGTGTATTGGTCAGTCATAATATATTAGTATTGGTTAGTCATAATGTATTGGTCAGTCATAGTGTATTGGTCAGTCATAGTGTATTGGTCAGTCATAATGTATTGGTCAGTCATTGTGTATTGGTCAGTCATAGTGTATTGGTCAGTCATAATATATTAGTATTGGTTAATCATAATGTATTGGTCAGTCATAGTGTATTGGTCAGTCATAGTGTATTGGTCAGTCATAATGTATTGGTATTGGTCAGTCATAGTGTATTGGTCAGTCATAGTGTATTGGCCAGTCATAGTGTATTGGTATTGGTCAGTCATAATGTATTGGTCAGTCAGTGTATTAGTCAGTCATAATGTATTGGTATTGGTCAGTCATAATGTATTGGTCAGTCATAGTGTATTGGTCAGTCATAGTGTATTGGTCAGTCATAATGTATTGGTCAGTCATAATGTATTGGTGAGTCATAGTGTATTGGTATTGGTCAGTCATAGTGTATTGGTCAGTCATAATGTATTAGTATTGGTCAGTCATAATGTATTGGTCAGTCATAATGTATTGGTCAGTCGTAGTGTATTGGTCAGTCATAATGTATTGGTCAGTCGTAGTGTATTGGTCAGTCATAATGTATTGGTCAGTCATAATGTATTGGTATTGGTCAGTCATAATGTATTGGTCAGTCAGTGTATTGGTCAGTCATAATGTATTGGTATTGGTCAGTCATAATGTATTGGTCAGTCATAGTGTATTGGTCAGGCATAGTGTATTGGTCAGTCATAATGTATTAGTATTGGTCAGTCATAATGTATTGGTCAGTCATAGTGTATTGGTCAGTCATAGTGTATTGGTCAGTCATAATGTATTGATCAGTCATAATGTATTGGTCAGTCATTGTGTATTGGTCAGTCATTGTGTATTGGTCAGTCATAGTGTATTGGTCAGGCATAGTGTATTAGTCAGTCATAATGTATTAGTATTGGTTAGTCATAATGTATCGGTCAGTCATAGTGTATTGGTCAGTCATAGTGTATTGATCAGTCATAATGTATTGGTCAGTCATAGTGTATTGATCAGTCATAATGTATTGGTCAGTCATAGTGTATTGATCAGTCATAATGTATCGGTCAGTCATAGTGTATTGGTCAGTCATAGTGTATTGATCAGTCATAATGTATTGGTCAGTCATAGTGTATTGATCAGTCATAATGTATTGGTCAGTCATTGTGTATTGGTGAGTCATAGTGTATTGGTCAGGCATAGTGTATTGATCAGTCATAATGTATTGGTCAGTCATAGTGTATTGGTCAGTCATAATGTATTGGCATTGGTCCGTCATAATGTATTGGTCTGTCATAATGTATTTGTCAGTCATAGTGTATTGGTCAGTCATAGTGTATTGGTCAGTCATAATATATTAGTATTGGTTAGTCATAATGTATTGGTCAGTCATAGTGTATTGGTCAGTCATAATGTATTGATCAGTCATAATGTATTGGTCAGTCTGTCCTATTGTCCCTGTCTGTTCTATTGTCTGTTCTATTGTCCCTGTCTGTTCTATTGTCCCTGCCTGTTCTATTGTCTGTTCTATTGTCCCTGTCTGTTCTATTGTCTCTGTCTGTTCTATTGTCTGTTCTATTGTCTGTTCTATTGTCCCTGTCTGTTCTATTGTCCCTGTCTGTTCTATTGTCTCTGTCTGTTCTATTGTCTCTGTCTGTTCTATTGTCTCTGTCTGTTCTATTGTCTGTTCTATTGTCTGTTCTATTGTCTCTGTTTGTTCTATTGTCTGTTCTATTGTCTCTGTCTGTTCTATTGTCTGTTCTATTGTCCCTGTCTGTTCTATTGTCCCTGTCTGTTCTATTGTCTCTGTTTGTTCTATTGTCTGTTCTATTGTCTCTGTTTGTTCTATTGTCTGTTCTATTGTCTCTGTCTGTTCTATTGTCTGTTCTATTGTCTCTGTCTGTTCTATTGTCTGTTCTATTGTCTCTTTCTGTTCTATTGTCTCTGTCTGTTCTATTGTCTGTTCTATTGTCTCTGTCTGTTCTATTGTCTCTGTCTGTTCTATTGTCTCTGTCTGTTCTATTGTCTGTTCTATTGTCCCTGTCTGTTCTATTGTCTCTGTTTGTTCTATTGTCTGTTCTATTGTCTGTTCTATTGTCCCTGTCTGTTCTATTGTCTCTGTCTGTTCTATTGTCTCTGTCTGTTCTATTGTCTGTTCTATTGTCTCTTTCTGTTCTATTGTCTCTGTTTGTTCTATTGTCTGTTCTATTGTCTCTGTCTGTTCTATTGTCTGTTCTATTGTCTCTTTCTGTTCTATTGTCTGTTCTATTGTCTGTTCTATTGTCCCTGTCTGTTCTATTGTCTCTGTCTGTTCTATTGTCTCTGTCTGTTCTATTGTCTGTTCTATTGTCTCTTTCTGTTCTATTGTCTGTTCTATTGTCTCTGTCTGTTCTATTGTCTGTTCTATTGTCTCTTTCTGTTCTATTGTCTGTTCTATTGTCTCTTTCTGTTCTATTGTCTGTTCTATTGTCTCTGTCTGTTCTATTGTCTCTGTCTGTTCTATTGTCTGTTCTATTGACTGTTCTATTGTCTCTGTCTGTTCTATTGTCTGTTCTATTGTCTCTGTCTGTTCTATTGTCTGTTCTATTGTCTCTGTCTGTTCTATTGTCTGTTCTATTGTCTCTGTCTGTTCTATTGTCTCTTTCTGTTCTATTGTCTGTTCTATTGTCTCTGTCTGTTCTATTGTCCCTGTCTGTTCTATTGTCTCTGTCTGTTCTATTGTCTGTTCTATTGTCTCTGTCTGTTCTATTGTCTGTTCTATTGTCTCTGTCTGTTCTATTGTCTCTTTCTGTTCTATTGTCTGTTCTATTGTCTCTGTCTGTTCTATTGTCCCTGTCTGTTCTATTGTCTCTTTCTGTTCTATTGTCTGTTCTATTGTCTCTGTCTGTTCTATTGTCCCTGTCTGTTCTATTGTCTCTGTCTGTTCTATTGTCTGTTCTATTGTCTCTGTCTGTTCTATTGTCTGTTCTATTGTCTCTGTCTGTTCTATTGTCTCTTTCTGTTCTATTGTCTGTTCTATTGTCTCTGTCTGTTCTATTGTCCCTGTCTGTTCTATTGTCTCTTTCTGTTCTATTGTCTGTTCTATTGTCCCTGTCTGTTCTATTGTCTCTGTCTGTTCTATTGTCTGTTCTATTGTCTCTGTTTGTTCTTTCACTTCAATAAAAATCCTTAAGAGGAAAGGGACTTCCCAAAAAAAGTCTTCATATCCATCCTGTCACACACACACACACACACACACACACACACACACACACACACACGCGCGCGCACGCACACACACGCGCGCACGCACGCACGCACACACACACACACGCGCGCACGCACACACACACACACATACAGAGGTGGCCCCCCCAGCTGTTCGCCTAGTGAACCCATGAAGAGTAGCTGCTGCTTCTGAAAATCATAAACCAATCTCAGCCTGCTGTAGTGTTGTCTAACATCACTTTTCTGGTTCCCAAATGCACCCTATTCCGTATGCTGTACACTACTTTAGACCAGGGTCCATAGGGCTCTGATACAAAGAAGTGCAATACACTGCCTTCAGAATGTATTCATACCCCTTGACTTGTTGTTGTTACAGGCTGAATTTAAAATGGATTAAATTCTGATTGTTTTGTCACTGGCCTACACACTACTACATAATCCTGAATGAGTTCAGGAGTAAAAACATGCTCAACAAGTCACATAATAAGTTGACTCTGTGTGCAATAAGATTCTAGAAAAAGAACAGGAGAGCCCCGCACTAGGAGCTCAGCCACACACTAGGAGCTCAGCCACACACTAGGAGCTCAGCCCCACCCTAGGAGCTCAGCCACACACTAGGAGCTCAGCCCCACCCTAGGAGCTCAGCCACACACTAGGAGCTCAGCCACACACTAGGAGCTCAGCCCCACCCTAGGAGCTCAGCCACACACTAGGAGCACAGCCACACACTAGGAGCTCAGCCACACACTAGGAGCTCAGCCCCACCCTAGGAGCTCAGCCACACACTAGGAGCTCAGCCCCACCCTAGGAGCTCAGCCACACACTAGGAGCTCAGCCCCACTCTAGGAGCTCAGCCCCACTCTAGGAGCTCAGCCCCACTCTAGGAGCTCAGCCACACTCTAGGAACTCATTCACACATCTAGGAGCTCAGCCCAACTCCAGGAGCTCAGCCCCACTCCAGGGGTTCAGCCCCACTCTAGGATCTCTGCCCCACAATAGGAGCTCAGCCCCACTCTAGGAGCTCAGCGCCACTCTAGGAGCTCAGCCAATCTAGGAGCTCAACTACTCTAGGAGCTCAGCCCCACTCTAGGAGCTCAGCCCCACTCTAGGAGCTCAGCCCCACCCTAGGAGCTCAGCCCCACCCTAGGAGCTCAGCCACACACTAGGAGCTCAGCCACACACTAGGAGCTCAGCCACACACTAGGAGCTCAGCCACACACTAGGAGCTCAGCCCCACTCTAGGAGCTCAGCCACTCCAGGAGCTCAGCCCCACTCCAGGGGCTCAGCCCCACTCTAGGATCTCTGCCCCACAATAGGAGCTCAGCCCCACTCTAGGAGCTCAGCCCCACTCTAGGAGCTCAGCCCCACTCTAGGAGCTCAGCCCCACCCTAGGAGCTCAGCCCCACCCTAGGAGCTCAGCCACTCCAGGAGCTCAGCCCCACTCTAGGAGCTCAGCAACACACTAGGAGCTCAGCCACACACTAGGAGCTCAGCCCCACCCTAGGAGCTCAGCCACTCCAGGAGCTCAGCCCCACCCTAGGAGCTCAGCCCCACTCTAGGAGCTCAGCCCCACCCTAGGAGCTCAGCCCCACCCTAGGAGCTCAGCCCCACCCTAGGAGCTCAGCCACTCCAGGAGCTCAGCCCCACTCTAGGAGCTCAGCCCCACCCTAGGAGCTCAGCCCCACCCTAGGAGCTCAGCCCCACCCTAGGAGCTCAGCCCCACCCTAGGAGCTCAGCCCCACCCTAGGAGCTCAGCCACTCCAGGAGCTAAGCCCCACTCTAGGAGCTCAGCCCCACTCTAGGAGCTCAGCCCCACTCTAGGAGCTCAGCCCCACTCCAGGAGCTCAGCCCCACTCTAGGAGCTCAGCCCCACTCTAGGAGCTCAGCCCCACTCTAGGAGCTCAGCCACACTCTAGGAACTCATTCACACATCTAGGAGCTCAGCCCAACTCCAGGAGCTCAGCCCCACTCCAGGGGTTCAGCCCCACTCTAGGATCTCTGCCCCACAATAGGAGCTCAGCCCCACTCTAGGAGCTCAGCCCCACTCTAGGAGCTCAGCCAATCTAGGAGCTCAACTACTCTAGGAGCTCAGCCCCACTCTAGGAGCTCAGCCCCACTCTAGGAGCTCAGCCCCACCCTAGGAGCTCAGCCCCACCCTAGGAGCTCAGCCACACACTAGGAGCTCAGCCACACACTAGGAGCTCAGCCACACACTAGGAGCTCAGCCACACACTAGGAGCTCAGCCCCACTCTAGGAGCTCAGCCACTCCAGGAGCTCAGCCCCACTCCAGGGGCTCAGCCCCACTCTAGGATCTCTGCCCCACAATAGGAGCTCAGCCCCACTCTAGGAGCTCAGCCCCACTCTAGGAGCTCAGCCCCACTCTAGGAGCTCAGCCCCACCCTAGGAGCTCAGCCCCACCCTAGGAGCTCAGCCACACACTAGGAGCTCAGCCACACACTAGGAGCTCAGCCCCACCCTAGGAGCTCAGCCACTCCAGGAGCTCAGCCCCACTCTAGGAACGCATTCACACATCCAGGAGCTCAGCCACACTCCAGGAGCTCAGCCCCACTCCAGGAGCGCAGCCCCACTCTAGGAGCTCAGCCCCAATCTAGGAGCTCAGCCCCACCCTAGGAGCTCAGCCCCACTCTAGGAGCTCATCCACACTCTAGGAGCTCAGCCACACTCTAGGAACTCATTCACACATCTAGGAGCTCAGCCCCACTCTAGGAGCTCAGCCCCACTCTAGGAGCTCAGCCCCACTCTAGGAGCTCAGCTAATCTAGGAGCTCAGCTACTCTAGGAGCTCAGCCCCACTCTAGGAGCTCAGCCCCACTCTAGGAGCTCAGCCACACTCTAGGAGCTCAGCCACACACTTGGAGCTCATTCACACATCTAGGAGCTCAGCCCCACTCTAGGCGCTCAGCCCCACTCTAGGGGCTCTGAGTGCTCTCCCTCCCAGCCTGCTCTGATACTAATAATAATATGCATATATTAGCCACTGAGACTGAGGAGCAGGCCGTTTACTCTGGGCACCTCTGGGCACCTTTCATCCAAGCTCCTCAATACTGCCCCCAGCCAGAAGAAGATAATGAAGAGTGAACAGATTAAACAGATGTGTTTGGCAATAGCCAATTTCCTACACTATGTATACAAAAGCATATATATGTAGCCCCACCCTAGGAGCTCAGCCACACACTAGGAGCTCAGCCACACACTAGGAGCTCAGCCACACATTAGGAGCTCAGCCACACACTAGGAGCTCAGCCACACACTAGGAGCTCAGCCACACACTAGGAGCTCAGCCCCACTCTAGGAGCTCAGCCACTCCAGGAGCTCAGCGCCACCCTAGGAGCTCAGCCCCACCCTAGGAGCTCAGCCACACACTAGGAGCTCAGCCACACACTAGGAGCTCAGCCCCACCCTAGGAGCTCAGCCACTCCAGGAGCTCAGCCCCACTCTAGGAACGCATTCACACATCCAGGAGCTCAGCCACACTCCAGGAGCTCAGCCCCACTCCAGGAGCTCAGCCCCACTCCAGGAGCTCAGCCCCACTCTAGGAGCTCAGCCCCACTCTAGGAGCTCAGCCCCACTCTAGGCGCTCAGCCCCACTCTAGGAGCTCTGTGTGCTCTCCCTCCCAGCCTGCTCTGATACTAATAATAATATGCATATATTAGCCACTGAGACTGAGGAGCAGGCCGTTTACTCTGGGCACCTCTGGGCACCTTTCATCCAAGCTCCTCAATACTGCCTCCAGCCAGAAGAAGATAATGAAGAGTGAACAGATTAAACAGATGTGTTTGGCAATAGCCAATTTGCTACACTATGTATACAAAAGCATATATATGTAGATATATGTATAGATATATGTATAGATCTGTCACGCCCTGGTCGAAGTATTTTGTGTTTATCTTCATTTATTTGGTCAGGCCAGGGTGTGGCATGGGTTTTTGTATGTGGTGTGTATGTATTGGGATTGTAGCTTAGTGGGGTGTTCTAGTTAAGTCTATGGCTGTCTGAAGTGGTTCTCAATCAGAGGCAGGTATTTATCGTTGTCTCTGATTGGGAACCATATTTAGGCAGCCATATTCCTTTAGTGTTTTGTGGGTGATTGTCCTTAGTGTCTTGATGTCCTTGTTCTGTGTGTATGTGCACCAGTATTAGGCTGTTTCGGTTTTCGTTACGTTTATTGTTTTGTAGTGTTTGTATTTAGATTCGTGTTACGTTTGTTCATTAAACAAGGATCGCAATCTACACGCTGCATTTTGGTCCGACTCTCCTTCACCACAAGAGAACCGTTACAAGAGCTCAGTGACTTTCAACGTGGCACCGTTATAGGATGCTACCTTTCTAAGTGACTTGATTATTCTATCTTCGGAATGACTTAAAAAATATACTTCGATTTTAAGTGTCCTTCTCAAGCAGGATTTAGTTTGAGTTTTTAGTAAAAAAATACAAAAAAATCTTCCAGGCACCAAAACATAATTTTTTACAGTGTGTTTTGTTTCAATGCCGAAATAACTGCCTACAGCCAAGGCCTGATTATTCAGCCATTTTGGATCAATTTGGGTCTATTCTCCACAGTTTATAAGGTCCAGAAAGGTGCATTAGCAGGCCACTCAGGATGTAGCCTATCGGCATTCAGATAGGCATACTTAATGAACATTTGGCCTTCTCCTTTCCAACTCCCCAATCCGTTTTTAATGCTGCAGCCTATTTTACATTCAGCACGCAAGAGCAAGTCAACACCTCTCATCCAAAAGGCTATTAGTAGGTTCAAGAAAATAAGTCCAAATAAATGTCCAACAAGCTTTTCCAGGGAATCCACAAGACTTAGCCGTGGTAGCGGAGAGCCCAGTCAGTAATTGCGCAGTAGAACAATGAAGAAATACAGACTCGAAAATAAGCCTATAGTCTGAATTAGACGTGTATGCATATTAGCCCATAATTCATTAGCTCAATGTTAGGCTTCATAGTGCAGTGGATATATCCAGTCACTTTACACAGCTAAATAATGAAAAGTTATTAGATAACTAAATCATAGGTAGCCTACAAGTACCCTCCCAGGCTGCTCTGAGTGCTCTCCCTCCCAGGCTGCTCTGAGTACTCTCCCTCCCAGGCTGCTCTGAGTGCACTCCCTCCCAGGCTGCTCTGAGTGCTCTCCCTCCCAGGCTGCTCTGAGTACTCTCCCTCCCAGGCTGCTCTGAGTGCTCTCCCTCCCAGGCTGCTCTGAGTACTCTCCCTCCCAGGCTGCTCTGAGTGCACTCCCTCCCAGGCTGCTCTGAGTGCTCTCCCTCCCAGGCTGCTCTGAGTGCTCTCCCTCCCAGGCTGCTCTGAGTACTCTCCCTCCCAGGCTGCTCTGAGTGCTCTCCCTCCCAGGCTGCTCTGAGTACTCTCCCTCCCAGTCTGCTCTGAGTACTCTCCCTCCCAGGCTGCTCTGAGTACTCTCCCTCCCAGGCTGCTCTGAGTACTCTCCCTCCCAGGCTGCTCTGAGTGCTCTCCCTCCCAGAATGCTTTGAGTGCTCTCCCTCCCAGAATGCTTTGAGTGCTCTCCCTCCCAGAATGCTTTGAGTGCTCTCCCTCCCAGAATGCTTTGAGTGCTCTCCCTCCCAGTCTGCTCTGAGTGCTCTCCCTCCCAGTCTGCTCTGAGTGCTCTCCCTCCCAGAATACTCTGAGTGCTCTCCCTCCCAGAATACTCTGAGTGCTCTCCCTCCCAGTCTGCTCTGAGTGCTCTCCCTCCCAGTCTGCTCTGAGTGCTCTCCCTCCCAGTCTGCTCTGAGTGCTCTCCCTCCCAGTCTGCTCTTAGTGCTCTCCCTCCCAGAATACTCTGAGTGCTCTCCCTCCCAGTCTGCTCTGAGTGCTCTCCCTCCCAGTCTGCTCTGAGTGCTCTCCCTCCCAGTCTGCTCTGAGTGCTCTCCCTCCCAGTCTGCCCTGAGTGCTCTCCCTCCCAGTCTGCTCTGAGTGCTCTCCCTCCCAGAATGCTCTGAGTGCTCTCCCTCCCAGAATGATGTTTCCATAGTTTCGCCGTTTGTCTTCCCTGTTGTAAAATTGTTCAAAATGAGGTGGAAATTACACCAAAAGATGATTCATTATTTAACAGATGTGCTAATAGGCCAACACAGACAGACAGACAGACAGACAGACAGACAGACAGACAGACAGACAGACAGACAGACAGACAGACAGACAGACAGACAGACAGACAGACAGACAGACAGACAGACAGACAGACAGACAGACAGACAGACAGACAGACAGACAGACAGACAGACAGACAGACAGACAGACAGACAGACAGACAGACAGACAGACAGACAGACAGACAGACAGACAGACAGACAGACAGACAGACAGACAGACAGACAGACCAGACAGACAGACAGACAGACAGACAGACAGACAGACAGACAGACAGACAGACAGACAGACAGACAGACAGACAGACAGACAGACAGACAGACAGACAGACAGACAGACAGACAGACAGACAGACAGACAGACAGACAGACAGACAGACAGACAGACAGACAGACAGACAGACAGACAGACAGACAGACAGACAGACAGACAGACAGACAGACAGACAGACAGACAGACAGACAGACAGACAGACAGACAGACAGACAGACAGACAGACAGACAGACAGACAGACAGACAGACAGACAGACAGACAGACAGACAGACAGACAGACAGACAGACAGACAGACAGACAGACAGACAGACAGACAGACAGACAGACAGACAGACAGACAGACAGACAGACAGACAGACAGACAGACAGACAGACAGACAGACAGACAGACAGACAGAGCAATGGATTCTGCGCTGGGCTGACTGATTGATCTAGCTACATGATTGACACTGCAGATGGCTTAGCCAGCTTATCTCATAGCAACCTAATATGATAGATAAACTACATGACCATGCCTGCTCATCCAACATATCATTCCAAAATCATGGGCATTAATATGGAGTTGGTCCCTCCTTTGCTGCTATAACAGCCTCCACTCTTCTGGGAATGCTTTCCACTAGATCATTGTTGTGGGGACGTGGTTCCATTCAGCCACGAGAGCATTAGTGAGGTCGGGCACTGATGTTGGGTGATTAGACCTGGCTCGCAGTCAGCGTTCCAATTCATCCCAAAGGTGTTCGAGGTGGTTGAGGTCAGGGTTTTGTGCGGGCCAGTCAAGTTCTTCAACACCGATCACGCTAAACCATTTCTGTATGGACCTCGCTTTGTGTACGGGGGCATTGTCATGCTGAAACTGGAAAGGGCCTTCCCCAACCTGTTACCACAAAGTTGGAGGCACAGAATCGTCTAGAATGTCATTGTATTCTGTAGCATTAAGATTTCTCTTCACTGGAACTAAGGGGCCCGAACCATGAAAAACAACCTCAGACCATTATTTCTCATCCACCAAACTTTACAGTTGGCACTACGCATTGGGGCAGGTAGCGTTTTCCTGCCGTCCGCCAAACTCACATTCGTCCGCGGACTGCCAGATGGTGAAGCGTGATTCATCACTCTAGATAACACGTTTACAAAACTCCAGAGTCCAATGGCAGTGAGCTTTAGACAAATCCAGCCGACACTAGGCATTGCACATGGTGATCTTAGGCTTGTGTGCGGCTGCTCGGCCACGGAAAACCATTTCATGAAGCTCCTCTGGAAGCAATGTCAGATCTTATGCTGATGTTGCTTCCAGAGGCAGTTTGGAACTCAGTAGTGAGTTTTACAACTGAGAACAAATTATTTTGACAGTCTGTGCGCTTCAGCACTCGGCACCCCCATTCTTTGAGGTTTATCGCATTGTTGCTGAGACGTTGTGTCAAACAGGGCTTCTGTTTACAACCCCCACCTTTTCACATCACAACTGATTTTCTCAAATGCATTAAGAGGGAAAGAAATTCCACAAATTAACAAGGGACACCTGTTAATTGAATGCCAAGAGTGTGTAAAGCTGTCATCAAAGCAAAGGATGGCTACTTTGAAAACTCTCAAATATAAATATAATAAGTAACACTTGTTTGGTTACTACATGATTCCACGTGTGTTATTACATAGTTTTGATGTCTTCACTATTACTCTACAATGTAGAACACAGTAAAAATAAAGACAAACCCTTGAGGTGTGTCCAAACTGTTGACCTGCACTGTATACCATCTAACCGTAGGATCATGATTATGAAATGGATTTAGAAATGTATAATGTGTCTGTCAGCAACATCAGTCAATATTAAAGATCCCACAATGTTGGTGATTAAATCTTTTTTAAACCTCTCACTTTGGTTGGAATTTGTGACGAATAGGAGTAGTATGAAGGATCGGAGGACCAAAACGCAGCGTCGTTCATGTTTTTTAATGAATAACGAACACTGAACAAAACAATAAACGTGAAGTAAATCAAACCGAAACAGTCTCGTGTGGCACAGACACTAACACGGAAAATAAACACACACAACTCAGAAGTGAAACCGGGCTCCCTAAGTATGATTCTCAATCAGGGACAACGATTAACAGCTGCCTCTGATGGAGAACCACACTAGGCCGAACACAGAAATCACAAATTATAGAAAAACGAACAAAGACAACACACGCAACTCACGCCCTGACCACACTAAAACAAAGACGTAAGGAACTAAGGTCAGAACGTGACAGTGCTGGATGTCCTACTTCATGTACAATTCACTGTTTTATATTTAGATGGCTGAAATGTGGTGCTGCAAATTAAGCCACAGGCCCTGCTTTGCTACCCAAGCACCTTTTAGGAATAAAGGATACGTGGTGAATTGGATGTGTGATCCTAGGCAGGGGAGGGCTGCTACTAGTTGGTGTTTCTGTCACTTTGAAAAAGCATGTAGACTTCGTAGGCCCCCTGTCCACCCCTCACCCTGTCCACTCCTCTCCCTCAGGACCAGACCCTGGTAGAGCTACAGAACGGCCTGCTGCTTGTCAAGGCTGACCTGAGGAGGAAGGCGGAGACCCTGGCCCAGATGGGTCAGATGCCCCCCTGTGGCTCGGCCTCTGCTACTCCCGGCTCCTGTCAGAAGAGGGGCTGTGGGGCAGCAGGCAACGCTGAGAACCAGCCCCCAGAGAAACGCCACTTCTTCCGTTCCCTTTTCCCACAACACACCCCGTCACGAAACGGACAACCTCAAACCACACCCTACTCACACCCTGTGTGAGAATGCAGAGATCCCTCCTTCTTCACATGCACAGATTCAATCCAATGAAAACATTGGATTTTATTCTATGTCATGGTCATGATTTGAGTTCAGCAATTATGTTCAGTGTTACTGTGGTTTTTAGAGAAGTGTTTTTACGTTGCTTGATTGTGTGTGTGTGTGAGATTGTGTGTGTGTGTGAGTGTGTGTGTGTGTGAGAGAGAGATAATGTTTACTGCATTCTGATAAAACGAAGTGCATCTCGTAAAATCTGATCCCAACATTAAAAGAATGCGTCTGTATTTTTGTGTTATTTGTTTATTTTTACAGGAAGCTGAAGCGGTGACGTCCTGCAGGACCTTGAACAATATAAAATTAAATGTGATCTAGACGGAGGGTGCCATGGCGATGCTCCAGAGGAGATAAATGTCGTTCTAGAGGGTGTCCAAGGGCTCACAAGGTCTGGGCAAAGGCTTGTGCCATTCGTTTTGAGCAATCCACCCTGCATACCACTGCTGGCTTGCTTCTGAAGCTAATGCAGGGTTGGTCCTGGTCAGTCCCTGGATGGGAGACCAGATGCTGCTGGAAGTGGTGTTGGAGGGCCAATAGGAGGCACTCTTTCCTCTGGTCTAAAAAAAATATCCCAATGCCCCAGGGCAGTGATTGGGGACATTGCCCTGTGTAGAGTGCCATCTTTCGGGTGGGACGTTAAACGGGTGTCCTGACTCTCTGAGGTCGTTAAAGATCCCATGGCACTTATCGAAAGAGTATGGGTGTTAATCCCAGTGTCCTGGCTAAATTCCCAATCTGACCCTCAAACCATCATGGTCACCTAATAATCCCCAGTTTACAATTGGCTCATTCATCCCCCTCCTCTCCCCTGTAACTATTCCCCAGGTCATTGCTGTAAATGAGAACGTGTTCTCAGTCAACATACCTGGTAAAATAACAGATAAATAAAAATAAAATAAATAAATTGACCTGACATGTAATCTGAATGTCATCTACCCCCCCAAAAATGCTGAAGTATACCTTCAAGACATTCCAGAAAGGGTTTGTGGAGATGGACTGCTCAAACGCTCACAGTAAAGATTACAGCCTCAATAACAAATTACTGTCTTAAGAGGAATGACAGGCCAGAGGACAATTGTTATAGGCATCGAGTCAAATCAAATTGTTTTTGTCAAATGCTCTGAACACAACCTGTTACTGTTAAATGCTTACAAGCCCTTAACCAACAATGCAGTTCAAGAAATAGAGTCAAGTTAAATATTTGCTAAATAAAATAAAGTAAATAATAAAATAAAAAGTTAAACAATAAGATGACATACAGTTTAAGTCGGAAGTTTACATGCACTTATGTTGGAGTCATTAAAACAAATGACTTGTTATTAACAAACTATAGTTTTGGGAATTCGGTTAGGACATCTACTTTGTGCATGACACAAGTAATTTTTCCGACTGTATCACAATTCCAGTGGGTCAGAAATCAACACACACTACGTTGACTGTGCCTTTAAATGGCGTAGAAAATTCCAGAAAATGATGTCATGGCTTTAGAAGCTTCTGATAGGCTAATTGACATAATTTTAGTCAATTAGAGGTGTACCTGTGGATGTATTTCAAGGCCTACCTTCAAACTCAGTGCCTCTTTGTTTGACAACATGGGGAAATCAAAAGAAATTAGCCAAGACGTCAGAAAGAAATTGTAGACCTCCACAAGTCTGGTTCATCGTTGGGAGCAATTTCCAAACGCCTGAAGATACCACGTTCATCTGTACAAACAATAGTATGCAAGTATAAACACCATGGGATCCCGCAGCTGTCATACCGCTCAGTGCAAATCAATCCCAGAACAACAGCAAAGGACCTTGTGAAGATGCTGGAGGAAACAGGTACAAATGTATCCACAGGAAAACAAGTCATACATAACCTGAAAGACAGCGTAGCAAGGAAGAAGCCACTGCACCAAAACTACGGTTTGCAACTGCACGTGGTGACAAAGATCGTACTTTTTGGAGAAATTGTCCTCCAGTGTGATGAAATGTTTGGCCATAATGACCATTGTTATGTTTGGAGGAAAAAGGGGGAGGCTTGGAAGCCGAAGAACACCATCCCAACCGTGAAGCATGGGTGTGGCAGCATCATGTTCTGGGGGTGCTTTGTTGCAGGAGGGACTGGTGCACTTCACAAAATAGATGGCATCATGAGGTTTGAAAATCATGTTGATATATTGAAGCAACATCTCAAGACATCAGTTAAAGCTTGGTAGCAAATGGGTCTTCCAAATGGACAATGAACCCAAGCATACTTCCAAAGTTGTGGCAAAATGGCTTAAGGACAACAAAGTCAAGGTATTGGAGTGGCCATCACAGAGCCCTGACCTCAATCCCATAGAAAATGTGTGGGCAGAAATGAAAAAGCATGTGTGAGCAAGGAGGCCTACATACCTGACTCAGTTCTCTCTATTATTATTCTGACATTTCACATTCTTAAAATTAAGGGGTGATCCTAACTGACCTAAAACAGGGCATTTTTACTAGGATTAAATGTCAGGAATTGTGAAAAACTGAGTTTAAATGTATTTGGCTAAGGTGTATGTAAACTTGCGACTTCAACTGTAACTATAACGAGGCTATATATAGGCCGTACCGGTACCGAGTCAATGTGCGGGGGTACAGATTAGTAGAGTTAAGGGGTCCGGGTGGCCATTTGATTAATTGTTCAGCAGTCTTATGGCTTGGGGTTAGAAGCTGTTAAGAAGCTTTTTGTACCTAGACTTGGCACCCCTGTACTGCTTGCTGTGCGGTAGCAGAGAGAACATTCTAGGTCTTGAGTGACTGGAGTATTTGACAATTGTTTGGGCCTTCCTCTGACACCGCATAGTATATAGGGGCTTGATGGCAGGAAGCTTTGTCCCAGTGATGTACTGGGCCGTTCGCACTACTATACTGCCTTATGGTCGGATGCTGAGCAGTTGCCATAACAGGCTTTGATGAAACCTATCAAGATGCTCTCGATGGTACTGCTGTAGATCCTTTTGAGGATCTGGGGGCCTATGCCAAATCTCTTCAGTCTCTTGAGGCGGAAAAGGTGTTGTCCTGCCCTCTTCACGTCTGTCTTGGTGTGTTTGGACCATGATAGTTTGTTGGTGATGTGGACACCAAGGAACTTGGTAGTCATTTAGGCAGGTTACCTTTGCATTCCTGGGCACAAGGATTATGGAGGTCTGATTGAAACATGTAGGTATTACAGACTCGGCCAGGGAGAGGCTTAAAAAGTCAGTGAAGACACTTGCCAGTTGGTCATCGCATGCTCTGAGTACCCGCCCTTGGGATCCATCTGGCCCCGCGGCCTTGTGAATGTTGTCCTGTTTTAAGATCTTTCTCACATCAGCTACGGAAAGCGTGACCACACTGTCATCCAAAACAACTGGGGCTCTCATGCACACTTCAGTGTTGCTTGCCTCGAAGCGAGCATAAAAGGCATTTAGCTTGTCTGGTTGCATCGCGTCACTGGGCAGCTCGGAGTTGGGTTTCCCTTTGTAGTCCATAATAGTTTGCAAGCCGTGCTACATCCGACGAGAGTCAGAGCTGGTTCAGTAGGATTAAATCTTAGTCCTGTATTGATGCTTGCCTGTCTGATGGTTTGTCTGAGGGCATAGCAGGATATATTACAATGTAATCAACACAGCTCCTATTGTTTACAGGACATCAACACATCAACACAGCTCCTATTGTTTACAGGACATCAACACATCAACACAGCTCCTAGTGGTTACAGGGCATCAACACAGCTCCTAGTGGTTACAGGGCATCAACACAGCTCCTAGTGGTTACAGGGCATCAACACAGCTCCTAGTGGTTACAGGGAATCAACACAGCTCCTAGTGGTTACAGGGCATCAACACATCAACACAGCTCCTAGTGGTTACAGGACATCAACACATCAACACAGCTCCTAGTGTTTACAGGACATCAACACATCAACACAGCTCCTATTGTTTACAGGACATCAACACATCAACACAGCTCCTAGTGTTTACAGGACATCAACACATCAACACAGCTCCTAGTGTTTACAGGACATCAACAGAGCTCCTAGTGGTAACAGGGCATCAACACAGCTCCTAGTGTTTACAGGACATCAACACATCAACACAGCTCCTAGTGTTTACAGGACATCAACACAGCTCACAGTTCCCCAGTCCCACAACAACTTGCTTTGTGTTTACGGGGCAACAACACAGCTCAACACAGCTCCCAGTCCTTCAGTGTAACACAGAACAGTAGAGCTCAAGCTAGCAATACACAGCACACAGCTCCCTGTCCTACAGCAGCATGGCAGGTGTTTAGCAACAAGAAACTTGCAGTAAGGGAGAGAGCTGGTGCTGCCAGCAACACAAAGCACAGTGTAGTAATTGATATTTATGAATTATCAGCACCACTCAATCCACCCATCAATCAAACAATACCGGTGCCTGAAAAGGGTCCACATGAACTGCATTCATGCATTTTTCCTGGTCCTCTCCTAACCCTTCAAACAGATTACTTTGAACCTTAAAGCCATCATTTGCAATTTGTTTAATTAGTTTTTCAGTCAAAGGCTAGAAACAATAGCAGGTTTGTTTTGCTCCAGAGAAGTAACTACTATTTCCCCAGTTGGCTCAGATGCTATCCTAGCTTCTAACTAATGTTAGCTAGTTATCCATCTTGCCAGGTTTCCTTAGCAGCTTGAACACAGCCCACAGCTCTTACGGCTAGGACCACAGATTGTCCCAGGTGTGACTGTTTGAATCCCTGTTGTTTGTTGCTGTTTCCATTTGCCAGCGGCCTGCCCTGTCTGGAGCGGCGAGGAGTAACAGTGTAGCCTACGTTGCTACCATGACAGCAGCGAGGAGTAACAGTGTAGCCTACGTTGCTACCATGACAATGGCGAGGAGTAACAGCGTAGCCTATGTTGCTACTATGACAACATTGAGGAGTAACAGTATAGCCTACATTGCTACCATGACAGCAGTGAGGAGTAACAGTGTAGCCTACGCTGCTACCATGACAATGGTGAGGAGTAACAGTGTAGCCTACGTTGCTACCATAACAACAGCGAGGAGTAACGGCGTAGCCTACCTTGCTACCATGACAGTAGGGGTCAGTAGTGCTCATAGCTCCATGGTAAAGCTCTGTGGGGTCAGTAGTGCTCATAGCTCCATGCTAAAGCTCTGTGGGGTCAGTTGTGCTCATAGCTCCATGGTAAAGCTCTGTGGGGTCAGTAGTGCTCATAGCTCCATGGTAAAGCTCAGTGGGGTCAGTAGAGCTCATAGCTCCATGGTAAAGCTCAGTGGGGTCAGTAGTGCTCATAGCTCCATGGTAAAGCTTAGTGGGGTCAGTAGTGCTCATAGCTCCATGGTAAAGCTCTGTGGGGTCAGTAGTGCTCATAGCTCCATGGTAAAGCTCTGTGGGGTCAGTAGTGCTCATAGCTCCGTGGTAAAGCCCTTTGGGGTCAGTAGTGCTCATAGCTCCATGGTAAAGCCCTGTGGGGTCAGTAGTGCTCATAGCTCCATGGTAAAGCTCTGTGGGGTCAGTAGTGCTCATAGCTCCATGGTAAAGCACACTGCAGATTAATACATATCCACCCCTTCCAGCTATCCCTGGGGTGTTTCTGGAGGCCCACTGTGTATCCACCCCCTCCAGCTATCCCTGTGGTGTTTCTGGAGGCCCACTGTGTATCCACCCCCTCCAGCTGTCGCTGGGGTGTTTCTGGAGGCCCACTGTGTATCAACCCCCTCCAGCTGTCGCTGGGGTGTTTCTGGAGGCCCACTGTGTATCAACCCCCTCCAGCTGTCCCTGGGGTGTTTCTGGAGGCCCACTGTGTATCAACCCCCTCCAGCTGTCCCTGGGGTGTTTCTGGAGGCCCACTGTGTATCAACCCCCTCCAGCTGTCCCTGGGGTGTTTCTGGAGGCCCACTGTGTATCAACCCCCTCCAGCTGTCCCTGGGGTGTTTCTGGAGGCCCACTGTGTATCCACCCCCTCTGGTGAACCCCTGGGGTGTTTCTGGAGGCCCACTGTGTATCCACCCCCGCTGGTGAACCCCTGGGGTGTTTCTGGAGGCCCACTGTGTATCCACCCCCTCTGGTGAACCCCTGGGGTGTTTCTGGAGGCCCACTGTGTATCCACCCCCTCTGGTGAACCCCTGGGGTGTTTCTGGAGGCCCACTGTGTATCCACCCCCGCTGGTGAACCCCTGGGGTGTTTCTGGAGGCCCACTGTGTATCCACCCCCTCTGGTGAACCCCTGGGGTACTTCTGAGGACAGGGGGCCTGGGGTTGGGCTGCAGCGGAAGGAGAGGGGGATCTGAATGATAAGGATTCCATTGTACTGTGTATCGTATGGGGTACAGATGTAACCAGTCTGAAATGGCTAGCTAGTTAGCGGTGTGCGCTACTGGCATTTCAATCGGCGACGCAACTCGCTCTGAGCCATTGAAGTAGTTGTTTCCCTTGTTCTGCAAGGCCCTTGCCTTTTGTGGACCTAATGTTAATGATGCTTCAATGGTGACTGTTGTTGATCTGTGCAGAATATTCCTGGTTCAAGCCCAGGTTGGGGTGAGGAGAGGGATGAAAGCAGTACTGTTACATTGATGCTGTTGACCCGGATCACTCAGTTGGGATCTGCCCGTTTGCTGCAGAGAAGGATGTGAAAGGGAGTTAGGTGAGTGTAAGCGTTGTGAAATGGCTGGCAAGTTAGCGATTTTGCGCTAGTAGCTTTTCAATCGGTGATGTCACTCACTCAAGAGACCTTGATGTAGCAGTTTTTCTTGCTGTGCAAGTCCTGCGGCTTTTGAGGAGCGATAGCTAACGATGCTTCCTGGGAAGACAGTTGGCGATGCGAGCAAAGTGTCTCTGGTTGGAGCCCAGGTTGGGAGAGGGACAGAATCAGTACTGATACACAGAAACACTGTGACCCTCTCAGCGCACCATGGTAAGAATGACCTTAGTGTACCACCTGACCAGCCTCCTGATCCCCAGTGGCACCTTCCTGCACGAGTCTGTCAATTCAATTGGGGCCGGCTCTCTGCTGACATGTTTACAGAGGGCTGTTCTGATTCTAGAGGCTTTGTCTAGTCAAGGTGAGATCACCCATTTTCCTTGTACTCCCATCTTTTCATTTCCTAGTCAAGGCTTTCTCAACTTCACAGATCTGTCCTATTCACCTCTACTAGTTCCTTTGTCATGTCTCACATCTGCCCTCTGAGCTCCACATACATGTTGTTTCACGCTATCATCCACTTGTCATGGCTCTACTACACTGTCCTGTCCTGTCCTATCCTCTTCTACAGCTCTACTACACTGTCCTTTCCTCTTCTACAGCTCTACTACCCTGTCCTGTCCTATCCTCTTCTACATCTTCACTGTCCTGTCCTGTCCTCTTCTACATCTTCACTGTCCTGTCCTATCATCTTCTACATCTTCACTGTCCTGTCCTATCCCCTTCTACATCTTCACTGTCCTGTCCTATCCTCTTCTACAGCTTCACTGTCCTGTCCTGTTCTATCCTCTTCTACAGGTCTACTACCATGTCATATCCTCTTCTACAGGTTCACTCTCCTGTCCTATCCTCTTCTACATCTTCACTGTCCTGTCCTATCCTCTTCTACAGCTTCACTGTCCTGTCCTATCCTCTTCTACAGCTCTACTACCCTGTCCTGCCCTATCCTCTTCTACAGCTCTACTACCCTGTCCTGTCCTAACCTCTTCTACATCTTCACTGTCCTGTCCTAACCTCTTCTACATCTTCACTGTCCTGTCCTATCCTCTTCTACATCTTCACTGTACTGTCCTATCCTCTTCTACAGCTTCACTGTCCTGTCCTGTTCTATCCTCTTCTACAGCTTCACTCTCCTGTCCTATCCTCTTCTACATCTTCACTGTCCTGTCCTATCCTCTTCTACAGCTTCACTGTCCTGTCCTATCCTTTTCTACAGCTCTACTACCCTGTCCTGTCCTATCCTCTTCTACAGCTCTACTACCCTGTCCTGTCCTATCCTCCTCTACAGCTCTACTACCCTGTCCTATCCTCTTCTACAGCTTCACTGTCCTGTCCTATCCTCTTCTACATCTTCACTGTCCTGTCCTGTTCTATCCTCTTCTACAGCTCTAATATCCATGTCATATCCTCTTCTACAGCTTCACTCTCCTGTCCTATCCTCTTCTACATCTTCACTGTCCTGTCCTATCCTCTTCTACATCTTCACTGTCCTGTCCTATCCTCTTCTACATCTTCACTGTCCTGTCCTATCCTCTTCTACATCTTCACTGTCCTGTCCTATCCTCTTCTACATTTTCACTGTCCTGTCCTATCCTCTTCTACAGCTTCACTGTCCTGTCCTATCCTCTTCTACAGCTTCACTGTCCTGTCCTACCCTCTTCTACAGCTTCACTGTCCTGTCCTCTTCTACAGCTTCACTGTCCTGTCCTATCCTCTTGTACAGCTTCAATGTCCTGTCCTGTCCACTTCTACAGCTTCACTGTCATGTCCTGTCCTCTTCTACAGCTTCACTGTCCTGTCCTGTCCTCTTCTACAGCTTCACTGTCCTGTCCTCTTCTACATCTTCACTGTCCTGTCCTATCATCTTCTACATCTTCACTGTCCTGTCCTATCCCCTTCTACATCTTCACTGTCCTGTCCTATCCTCTTCTACAGCTTCACTGTCCTGTCCTGTTCTATCCTCTTCTACAGGTCTACTACCATGTCATATCCTCTTCTACAGGTTCACTCTCCTGTCCTATCCTCTTCTACATCTTCACTGTCCTGTCCTATCCTCTTCTACAGCTTCACTGTCCTGTCCTATCCTCTTCTACAGCTCTACTACCCTGTCCTGTCCTATCCTCTTCTACAGCTCTACTACCCTGTCCTGTCCTAACCTCTTCTACATCTTCACTGTCCTGTCTTAACCTCTTCTACATCTTCACTGTCCTGTCCTATCCTCTTCTACATCTTCACTGTACTGTCCTATCCTCTTCTACAGCTTCACTGTCCTGTCCTGTTCTATCCTCTTCTACAGCTTCACTCTCCTGTCCTATCCTCTTCTACATCTTCACTGTCCTGTCCTATCCTCTTCTACAGCTTCACTGTCCTGTCCTATCCTTTTCTACAGCTCTACTACCCTGTCCTGTCCTATCCTCTTCTACAGCTCTACTACCCTGTCCTGTCCTATCCTCCTCTACAGCTCTACTACCCTGTCCTGTCCTATCCTCTTCTACAGCTTCACTGTCCTGTCCTATCCTCTTCTACATCTTCACTGTCCTGTCCTGTTCTATCCTCTTCTACAGCTCTAATATCCATGTCATATCCTCTTCTACAGCTTCACTCTCCTGTCCTATCCTCTTCTACATCTTCACTGTCCTGTCCTATCCTCTTCTACATCTTCACTGTCCTGTCCTATCCTCTTCTACATCTTCACTGTCCTGTCCTATCCTCTTCTACATCTTCACTGTCCTGTCCTATCCTCTTCTACATTTTCACTGTCCTGTCCTATCCTCTTCTACAGCTTCACTGTCCTGTCCTATCCTCTTCTACAGCTTCACTGTCCTGTCCTACCCTCTTCTACAGCTTCACTGTCCTGTCCTCTTCTACAGCTTCACTGTCCTGTCCTATCCTCTTGTACAGCTTCAATGTCCTGTCCTGTCCACTTCTACAGCTTCACTGTCATGTCCTGTCCTCTTCTACAGCTTCACTGTCCTGTCCTGTCCTCTTCTACAGCTTCACTGTCCTGTCCTCTTCTACAGCTTCACTGTCCTGTCCTGTCCTCTTCTACAGCTTCAATGTCCTGTCCTGTCCACTTCTATAGCTTCACTGTCATGTCCTGTCCTCTTCTACAGCTTCACTGTCCTGTCCTGTCCTCTTCTACAGCTTCACTGTCCTGTCCTGCCTTCTCCTACAGCTTCACTGTCCTGTCCTATCCTCTCCTACAGCTTCACTGTCCTGTCCTCTCCTACAGCTTCACTGTCCTGTCCTGTCCTCTTCTACAGCTTCACTGTCCTATCCTCTTCTACAGCTTCACTATCCTGTCCTATCCTCTTCTACAGCTTCACTGTCCTGTCTTATCCCATCCTCTCCTACAGCTTCACTGTCCTGTCCTGTCCTCGTCTACAGCTTCACTGTCCTATCCTCTTCTACAGCTTCACTGTCCTATCCTGTCCTCTTCTACAGCTTCACTGCCATGTCCTGTCCTCTTCTACAGCTTCACTGCCATGTCCTGTCCTCTTCTACAGCTTCACTGCCATGTCCTATCCTCTTCTACAGCTTCACTGCCATGTCCTATCCTCTTCTACAGCTTCACTGCCATGTCCTATCCTCTTCTACAGCTTCACTGCCATGTCCTATCCTCTTCTACAGCTTCACTGCCATGTCCTATCCTCTTCTACAGCTTCACTGCCATGTCCTATCCTCTTCTACAGCTTCACTGCCATGTCCTATCCTCTCCTACAGCTTCACTGTCCTGTCCTATCCTCTCCTACAGCTTCACTGTCCTGTCCTGTCCTCTCCGACAGCTTCACTGTCCTGTCCTCTCCGACAGCTTCACTGTCCTGTCCTCTCCTACAGCTTCACTGTCCTGTCCTCTCCTACAGCTTCACTGTCCTGTCCTCTCCTACAGCTTCACTGTCCTGTCCTCTCCTACATCTTCACTGTCCTGTCCTCTCCTACAGCTTCACTGTGCTGTCCTGTCCTCTTCTACAGCTTCACTGTCCTGTCCTATCCCATCCTCTCCTACAGCTTCACTGTCCTGTCCTCTCCTCTCCTACAGCTTCATCGTCCTATCCTATCCTCTTCTACAGCTTCACTGTCCTGTCCTATCATCTTCTACAGCTTCACTGTCCTGTCCTCTTCTACAGCTTCACTGTCCTGTCCTATCCTCTTCTACAGCTTCACTGTCCTTTCCTATCCTCTTCTACAGCTTCACTATAGTTTCCTATCCTCTTCTACAGCTTCACTGTCCTATCCTCTCCTACAGCTTCACTGTCCTATCCTCTCCTACAGCTTCACTGTCCTGTCCTCTCCTACAGCTTCACTGTCCTGTCCTGTCCTCTTCTACAGCTTCACTGTCCTGTCCTCTTCTACAGCTTCACTGTCCTATCCTCTTCTACAGCTTCACTGTCCTATCCACTTCTACAGCTTCACTGTCCTATCCTCTCCTCTCCTACAACTTCACCGTCCTGTCCTCTCCTCTCCTACAACTTCACCGTCCTGTCCTCTCCTCTCCTACAGCTTCACCGTCCTGTCCTATCCTCTTCTACAGCTTCACTGTCCTGTCCTCTTCTACAGCTTCACTGTCCTGTCCTCTTCTACAGCTTCACTGTCCTGTCCTCTTCTACAGCTTCACTGTCCTGTCCTGTCCTCTTCTACAGCTTCACTGTCCTGTCCTGTCCTCTTCTACAGCTTCACTGTCCTGTCCTCTTCTACAGCTTCCCTGTCCTGTCCTATCCTCTTCTACAGCTTCACTATAGTTTCCTATCCTCTTCTACAGCTTCACTATCCTGTCCTATCCTCTTCTACAGCTTCACTTTCCTGTCCTATCCTCTTCTACAGCTTCACTGTCCTGCCCTATCCTCTCCTACAGCTTCACTGTCCTATCCTCTCCTACAGCTTCACTGTCCTGTCCTCTCCTACAGCTTCACTGACCTGTCCTGTCCTCTCCTACAGCTTCACTGTCCTGTCCTGTCCTCTTCTACAGCTTCACTGTCCTGTCCTCTTCTACAGCTTCACTGTCCTGTCCTCTTCTACAGCTTCACTGTCCTGTCCTCTTCTACAGCTTCACTGTCCTATCCTCTTCTACAGCTTCACTGTCCTGTCCTCTTCTACAGCTTCACTGTCCTATCCTCTCCTACAACTTCACCGTCCTGTCCTCTCCTCTCCTACAACTTCACCGTCCTGTCCTCTCCTCTCCTACAACTTCACTGTCCTGTCCTCTCCTCTCCTACAGCTTCACCGTCCTGTCCTATCCTCTTCTACAGCTTCACTGTCCTGTCCTCTTCTACAGCTTCCCTGTCCTGTCCTCTTCTACAGCTTCACTGTCCTGTCCTCTTCTACAGCTTCCCTGTCCTGTCCTATCCTCTACTACAGCTTCACTGTCCTGCCCAGTCATCTCTATCCCTGTCCTGTCCTACCCTGCCCTGTTCGGTCCTGCCTCCTGTAAATTGTTGTCCTTTCCTACTATCCTGTCCTGTCTTATCCATCCTTTCTGTGCTATCCTGCCCTGCCCTATCCTATCCTGTCTTATCCATCCTTTCTATCCTATCCTGCCCTGCCCTATCCTGTCCTGTTAAATACTGTCCAGTCCTGTCATACCCTGTTCTATCTGTTCATCTCCAGTCCCGTTCCCCTATAGTTAAACTGTCCTGTCAAGTGACATGGCCTCCATGCTGCCATGGCAACTAAGGTTCTATCCATGGAGAGGATCAAAACTGTGATGTACATTCTATAAAATTATATCCTGTCCTCCTATCCAGTTCTGTCCTCTCATCCTATCCTGTCCTCCTATCCAATCCTCTCCTGTCCTCCTATCCTATCCTCTCCTTTCATCCTATCCTATCCTGTCGTCCTATCCTATCCTCTCCTTTCATCCTATCCTATCCTGTCGTCCTATCCTATCCTCTCCTTTCATCCTATCCTATCCTGTCGTCCTATCCTATCCTCCCCTGTCATCCTATCCTCTCCTGTCATCCTGTCCTGTCATATCCTATCCTGTCCTATTCTGTCCTGTCCTGTCCTCCTATCCTATCCTATCCTTTTCTCCTATCCTATCCTGTCCTATCCTGTCCTCCTATCCTGTCCCCTCCTCCTATCCTGTCCTGTCCTCCTCAAATCAAATCAAATCAAATCAAATTTTATTGGTTATCAGATGTTAGTGCGAGTGTAGAGAAATGCTTGTGCTTCTAGTTCCGACAATGCAGTAATATCTAACAAGTAATCTAACTAACAATTTCACAACAACTACCTTATACACACACAAGTGTAAAGGGATAAAGAATATGTACATAAAGATATATGAATGAGTGATGGTACAGAGCAGCATAGGCAAGATACAGTAGATGATATTGAGTACAGTATATACATATGAGATGAGTATGTAAACAAAGTGGCATAGTTAAAGTGGCTAGTGATACATGTATTACATAAGGATGCAGTCGATGATATAGAGTACAGTATATACATATGCATATGAGATTAATAATGTAGGGTAAGTAACATTATATAAGGTAGCATTGTTTAAAGTGGCTAGTGATATATTTACATAGTTTCCCATCAATTCCCATGATTAAAGTGGCTGGAGTAGAGTCAGTGGCATTGACAGTGTGTTGGCAGTAGCCACTCAATGTTAGTGGTGGCTGTTTAACAGTCTGATGGCCTTGAGATAGAAGCTGTTTTTCAGTCTCTCGGTCCCAGCTTTGATGCACCTGTACTGACCTCGCCTTCTGGATGACAGCGGGGTGAACAGGCAGTGGCTCGGGTGGTTGATGTCCTTGATGATCTTTATGGCCTTCCTGTAGCATCGGGTGGTGTAGGTGTCCTGGAGGGCAGGTAGTTTGCCCCCGGTGATGCGTTGTGCAGACCTCACTACCCTCTGGATAGCCTTACGGTTGAGGGCGGTGCAGTTGCCATACCAGGCGGTGATACACCCCGCCAGGATGCTCTCGATTGTGCATCTGTAGAAGTTTGTGAGTGCTTTTGGTGACAAGCCGAATTTCTTCAGCCTCCTGAGGTTGAAGAGGCGCTGCTGCGCCTTCTTCACGATGCTGTCTGTGTGAGTGGACCAATTCAGTTTGTCTGTGATGTGTATGCCAAGGAACTTAAAACTTGCTACCCTCTCCACTACTGTCCTATCCTATCCTCTCCTGTCATCCTATCATATCCTATCCTGTCCTGTCCTGTCCTCCTATCATATCCTATCCTGTCGTGTCCTCCTGTCATGTCCTCCTATCATATCCTGCCCTGTCCTCCTATCATATCCTGCCCTGTCCTCCTATCATATCCTGCCCTGTCCTCCTGTCATATCCTGCCCTGTCCTCCTATCCTATCCTATCCTGTCCTCCTATCTTTTCCCGTTCTGTCCTCCTATCTTTTCCCGTTCTGTCCTCTTATCCTGTCCTATCCTGTCCTCCTATCCTATCCAGTTCTGTCCTGCTATCCTATACTATCCTATTCTGTCCTCCTATCCTGTTCTATCCTGTCCACCTATCCTGTTCTGTCCTCCTATCCTATCATATCCTGTCCTCCTATCTTATCCTTTTCTGTCCTATCTTTTCCGGCTCTGTCCTCCTATCTTGTCCTGTTCTTTCCTGTCCTGTCTTATCCTGCCCTATCCCATCCTATTATGTTATATCTGTCATATCCTGTTCTGTCTGTCCTGTCCCATCCTTTAGTTTTTGCCCTTATTTTACCAGGTAAGTCGACTAAGAACACATTCTCATTTACAGCAACGACCTGGGGAATAGTTACAGGGGAGAGGAGGGGGAAGAATGAGCCAATTGAAGCAGGGTATGATTAGGTGGACATGACAGTATGAGGGCCAGATTGGTCATTTAGCCAGGACACCGGCGTTTACACCTCTACTCCTACGACAAGTGCCATGGGACACCCGTTTAAAATCCCATCCAAGAGACGGAACCCTACACAGGGCAATGTCCCCAATCACTTCCCTGTCATATCCTGCCAAATATCATCCTGTCCTGTCCTATCCTATCCTGTCGTATTCTGTCCTGTCCTGTAATATCCTGTCCTATTCTGTTTGTCCTATCCTACCCTATCCACATGGATACCCCTACCCCAGCCAATAACTCTGCACCCCCACCGCAACTTGCCTAAGCCTCCCCACCCCCCCATCTCCTTCACCCAAATACAGATACCTGATGTTCTGAAAGAGCTGCAAAATCTGAGACAGGTGTCTTGAGGTATTACCATAGTAACCAGGAGAATAGGAGACAGGTGTCTTGAGGTATTACCATAGTAACCAGGAGAACAGGAGACAGGTGTCTTGAGGTATTACCATAGTAACCAGGAGAACAGGAGACAGGTGACTTGAGGTATTACCATAGTAACCAGGAGAACAGGAGACAGGTGTCTTGAGGTTTTACCATAGTAACCAGGAGAACAGGAGAGGGGTGAATAATACGATGCACTCATTGTGACCAGAACAAACTCTTAACTCAAGGTTACATCTGTGTGTGTGTGTGCAGACGTGTGTGTGTGCAGACGTGTGTGTGTGTGTGTGTGTAACACCGTGTCTAAAGAGAGAAGGCTTGGTAGATATGACTGGCAGACAGACACACACTCATTGAAGCATATCAGATGAGAAGCGTATTCCCCACACACACACCTCTGACACCACACATTAAAAAACACACACACACACACACACACCCCTCTAGGCATCTGGAAAATAAGCTTATGCCCCTTCATGCTCAGAGGGACTGAATAAATAACAATAAGCAATTGGGGAAATCTGAAGAATTGACTAACGTTTAAGTTAATACGCTAACAAGATGGATAACCTTGTGTTAGGGAAAGATGGATAACCTTGTGTTAGGGAAAGATGGATAACCTTGTGTTAGGGAAAGATGCATAACCTTGTGTGAGGGAAAGATGCATAACCTTGTGTGAGGGAAAGATGGATAACCTTGTGTGAGGGAAAGATGGATACCCTTGTGTGAGGGAAAGATGGATAACCTGGTGTGAGGGAAAGATGGATAACCTCGTGTGAGGGAAAGATGGATAACCTGGTGTGAGGGAAAGATGGATAACCTGGTATGAGGGAAAGATGGATAACATTGTGTGAGGGAAAGATGGATAACCTGGTGTGAGGGAAAGACGGATAACCTGGTATGAGGGAAAGATGGATAACCTTGTGTGAGGGAAAGATGGATAACCTGGTGTGAGGGAAGGACGGATAACCTCGTGTGAGGGAAGGACGGATAACCTTGTGTGAGGGAAAGACGGATAACCTTGTGTGAGGGAAAGATGGATAACCTTGTGTGAGGGAAAGATGGATAACCTTGTGTGAGGGAAAGATGGATAACCTTGTGTGAGGGAAAGATGGATAACCTTGTGTGAGGGAAAGATGGATAACCTTGGATAAACAGATTCAATTACTTTGTGTATTGATATCTCAGGTTAGTATGGTGCTGTGTTAATATCTTATTTATCTTATTTAACTCTTAAGTCATATCCCAGTATACCTACTGTATTTGCTTATGGTTTTGCCTACACCCAGCGATTTGTTTTTTAAATGATATGAGCAAAAAATATACAACTTTATTTGGAATGGCAAGCTAGACAAAATGAAGGGCCTATCTGAAGAGGCGACTCTGGGATGCTGGCCTTCTAGGCAGAGTTCCTCTGTCCAGTCTCAACAGTGAAGAGGCGACTCTGGGATGCTGGCCTTCTAGGCAGAGTTCCTCTGTCCAGTCTCAACAGTGAAGAGGCGACTCTGGGATACTGTCCTTCTAGGCAGAGTTCCTCTGTCCAGTGTCTGTGTTATTTTGCCCATCTTAATCTTTTATTTTTATTGGCCAGTCTGAGATATGGCTTTTTCTTTGTAAATCTGCCTAGAGATCTGCCCGGAGTCGCCTCTTCACTGTTGATGTTGAGACTGGTGTTTTGCAGGAAATATTGAATGAAGCTGCCAGTTGAGGACTAGACACTCTAATGTACTTGTCCTCTTGCTCAGTTGTGCACCGGGGCCTCCCACTCCTCTTTCTATTCTGGTTAGAGCCAGTTTGCGCTGTTCTGTGAAGGGAGTAGCACACAGCTTTGTACGAGATCTTCAGTTTCTTGGCCATTTCTCGCCTTCATCTCTCAGAACAAACATAGACTGACGAGTTTCAGAAGAAAGTACTTTGTTTCTGGCCATTTTGAGCCTGTAATTGAACCCACAAATGCTGATGCTCCAGATACTCAATTAGTCTAAAGGCCACTTACTGCTTATTTAATCAGTACTCAGATTTCAGCTGTGCTAACATAATTGCAAAGGGGTTTTCTAATGATCAATTAGCCTTTCAAAATGATGAACTTGGATTATCTAACACAACGTGCCATTGGAACACAGGAGTGATGGTTGCTGATAATGGGCCTCTGTACGTCTATGTAGATAATCCATAAAAAATCTGCTGTTTCCAGCTACAATAGTCATTTCCAACATTAACAATGTCTACACTGTATTTCTGATCAATGTGTTGTTATTTTAATGGACACAAAATGACATTTCTAAGTGACCCCTAATATTTCAAATCCTCCTCCATCTCAGTATGGCATCCACAGATGTGAGCCAAGTCATTAGCATTTCAGTCTCAGGCTAGTGAGTGGTGGTCATTAATACTATCAATGACTAATTGATGGTTACATATGACTTATTGATGATGCACTATATAAATTAAGATGCATTGCCCATATATTTACACCATACATTTAGACTGATTTTATAGTTTAACTTGCACTTTATGTTTTTGCATAGACAATCTCAGATCTTGAAATGAACCTAAACCTAATCAACTGCATCTGACTGCGTTAGCTAGCTGGTAATCATAAACGCTGCAGATGGTGGAATGTAAATCTGTTTCACTGGTTGTGTAATGTATCTTCCTGGGAAGGAGAGGACTAAAGCGCAGCGTGGTTAGTGTTAAACATCTTTAATTTAGACGATAACCGAGAACACTACAAAAATACAAAACAATAAATGTGAAAACCGAAACAGTCCTGTGTGGTGAAACAGACACGGAACCAATCACCCACAAATCCCAACACAATACAGGCTACCTAAATATGGTTCCCAATCAGAGACAATGACTAACACCTGCCTCTGATTGAGAACCATATCAGACCACACACAGAAACTGACAAACTAGACACACAACATAGAATGCCCACCCAGCTCACGTCCTGACCAACACTAAAACAAGGGAAACACACAAGACCTATGGTCAGAATGTGACAGGTTGATACCTGAGAGCGCAGCGTTTTCTCATTTATCAGAAACAACAGCTTATGTGTAACAATAATCATCAACATAAACATGAGTACAAGCACATTTGTATCTTCCTCTATACATAAATAACTAAATATATCTCATCTGTTAGTATTGGGTTGTAGCTGTTGTACTGTCAATGTGTTACTGCTGTGCCACAGTGCTGGTAAATCACAGAGCCATGTAAGTCCCAAACACCAGCACTGTTAACTATTGTTTTTATTTAACCCTTCACTTTAACAGGGAAGACTTATTGTAACCTATAGGTCTCTTTCCCAAATGATACAATATAAATAGACATATTATACACAGCAGTACACACTCTTGGCATTTTCTCAACCAGATTCACCTGGAATGCTTTTCCAACAGTCTTGAAGGAGTTCCCACATATGCTGAGCACTTGTTGGCTGCTTTTCCTTCTTTAATGTGTACTGTATATATACACACGTTAAAAATACAAACACACAGTCATGGAAAGCACGAGTAAAATATCACAAATCACCCAGGAAACCAGGTACATTCTTCCACAAATTAGTTCAATTCTTTGAAATGCCCGAACATCACCAGAACATCAAGATTAAATGTGTTTTGAATTTTGTTCCAGGGTTACGGTGCATTAAAACTTAAATCTGATTTACCCAGCTCGGTGGAGACCCTAAGAACCTCAAGAGTTAACCAATCCTCTGAATGGGTTAGGCAACTCAGGTGTCTATACTTCAACAGCAACGTTAGATAAGATGGAAGTTTATGAAGTAGTGTCTCGTAAACATAAAGGTTGTAACGTAGACATCTTTAACGAAGTCCAGCCAACCTTTTGATACAGGACACAGTGATGAGTATCAAACCTGTCCCCTGTAACAAAACAAAGGGCATTATGGGAGATGGAATCCAAAGGTTTAAGAGTAGCAGCTGCACTTTGATAAATAATATCATCATAATCAACAACAGATCAAAAGGTTGACTGAATAATCTGCTTCCTACTGATTCGAGAAAGACACCATCTGTTTCTGTAGAAAAAGTGCTTCATGGAAATCTGTCTACAACTACAGTATAAATACAGGTATGGTTTTATGGATATGATATCAGCAGGTATGGTTTTATGGATATGATATCAGCAGGTATGGTTTATGGATATGATATCAGCAGGTATGGTTTTATGGACATGATATCAGTATAAATACAGGTATGGTTTTATGGATATGGTATCAGCAGGTATGGTTTTATGGATATGGTATCAGCAGGTATGGTTTATGGATATGATATCAGCAGGTATGGTTTTATGGATATGGTATCAGCAGGTATGGTTTTATGGATATGGTATCAGCAGGTATGGTTTTATGGATATGGTATCAGCAGGTATGGTTTTATGGATATGATATCAGCAGGTATGGTTTTAGGGATATGGTATTCACAGGTATGGTTTTATGGATATGGTATCAGCAGGTATGGTTTTATGGATATGGTATTAGCAGGTATTGTTTATGGATATGATATCAGCAGGTATGGTTTTATGGACATGATATCAGTATAAATACAGGTAAGGTTTTATGGATATGGTATCAGCAGTTATGGTTTTATGGATGTGATATCAGCAGGTATGGTTTTAGGGAAATGGTAAAAGCAGGTATGGTTTTATGGACATGATATCAGCAGGTATGGTTTTATGGATATGGTATCAGCAGGTATGGTTTTATGAACATGATATCAGCAGGTATGGTTTTATGGATATGGTATCAGCAGGTATGATTTTATGGATATGATATCAGCAGGTATGGTTTTATGGATATGGTATCAGCAGGTATGGTTTTATGGATATGGTATCAGCAGGTATGGTTTTATGGATATGGTATCAGCAGGTATGGTTTTATGGATATGATATCAGCAGGTATGGTTTTATGGATATGGTATCAGCAGGTATGATTTTATGGATATGATATCAGCAGGTATGGTTTTATGGATATGATATCAGCAGGTATGGTTTTATGGATATGGTATCAGCAGGTATGGTTTTATGGAAATGGTATCAGCAGGTATGGTTTTATGGATATGGTATCAGCAGGTATGGTTTTATGGATATGATATCAGCAGGTATGGTGTTATGGATATGGTATCAGCAGGTATGGTTTTATGGATATGGTATCAGCAGGTATGGTTTTATGGATATGGTATCAGCAGGTATGGTTTTATGGATATGATATCAGCAGGTATGGTGTTATGGATATGGTATCAGCAGGTATGGTGTTATGGATATGGTATCAGCAGGTATGGTTTTATGGATATGATATCAGCAGGTATGGTGTTATGGATATGGTATCAGCAGGTATGGTTTTATGGATATGATATCAGCAGGTATGGTGTTATGGATATGATATCAGCAGGTATGGTTTTATGGATATGGTATCAGCAGGTATGGTTTTATGGATATGATATCAGCAGGTATGGTTTTATGGATATGGTATCAGCAGGTATGGTTTTATGGATATGATATCAGCAGGTATGGTGTTATGGATATGATATCAGCAGGTATGGTTTTATGGATATGGTATTAGCAGGTATTGTTTATGGATATGATATCAGCAGGTATGGTTTTATGGACATGATATCAGTATAAATACAGGTAAGGTTTTATGGATATGGTATCAGCAGTTATGGTTTTATGGATGTGATATCAGCAGGTATGGTTTTAGGGAAATGGTAAAAGCAGGTATGGTTTTATGGACATGATATCAGCAGGTATGGTTTTATGGATATGGTATCAGCAGGTATGGTTTTATGAACATGATATCAGCAGGTATGGTTTTATGGATATGGTATCAGCAGGTATGATTTTATGGATATGATATCAGCAGGTATGGTTTTATGGATATGGTATCAGCAGGTATGGTTTTATGGATATGGTATCAGCAGGTATGGTTTTATGGATATGGTATCAGCAGGTATGGTTTTATGGATATGATATCAGCAGGTATGGTTTTATGGATATGGTATCAGCAGGTATGATTTTATGGATATGATATCAGCAGGTATGGTTTTATGGATATGATATCAGCAGGTATGGTTTTATGGATATGGTATCAGCAGGTATGGTTTTATGGAAATGGTATCAGCAGGTATGGTTTTATGGATATGGTATCAGCAGGTATGGTTTTATGGATATGATATCAGCAGGTATGGTGTTATGGATATGGTATCAGCAGGTATGGTTTTATGGATATGGTATCAGCAGGTATGGTTTTATGGATATGGTATCAGCAGGTATGGTTTTATGGATATGATATCAGCAGGTATGGTGTTATGGATATGGTATCAGCAGGTATGGTGTTATGGATATGGTATCAGCAGGTATGGTTTTATGGATATGATATCAGCAGGTATGGTGTTATGGATATGGTATCAGCAGGTATGGTTTTATGGATATGATATCAGCAGGTATGGTGTTATGGATATGATATCAGCAGGTATGGTTTTATGGATATGGTATCAGCAGGTATGGTTTTATGGATATGATATCAGCAGGTATGGTTTTATGGATATGGTATCAGCAGGTATGGTTTTATGGATATGATATCAGCAGGTATGGTGTTATGGATATGATATCAGCAGGTATGGTGTTATGGATATGATATCAGCAGGTATGGTTTTATGGATATGATATCAGCAGGTATGGTGTTATGGAGAGACAGAGAGACGGGGAGAGAGAGAGAGGAGGGGCATAACTGTAAATCAAACATTAACAATAAATAATTAACCAATCAATCAGTAACTGTGTTAATCTGAATACTATGCACTAATCATACTACAAGCTATTTAGAACGTACTGTTCAGTATCAACTAATGCAGAAAGAAACAAATATCAGCATGCTAGGCTCCTCCCACTGAGGACGTGTCATCTCATTTAGATACAGCACATCCCGTCAGCTGATTATCAGCTGTTGTCAATCACTTGTGTCTCGAAAGATGATTCTCTTCCTCAATAGTGTGCAGCAATTTCTCACTTTTCAGAACGCCAGTACGAGTATTAGTTAATACAGGCTGTCTATATATATTGACTGGGTTAAACCTGCTGTTAGACAGGCTGTCTATAGTAATATATTGACTGGGTTAAACCTGCTGTTAAACAGGCTGTCTATAGTAATATAGTGACTGGTTTAAACCAGCTGTTAAACAGGCTGTCTATAGTAATATATTGACTTGGTTAAACCTGCTGTTAAACAGGTTGTCTATAGTAATATATTGACTGGTTTAAACCAGCTGTTAAACAGGCTGTCTATAGTAATATATTGACTTGGTTAAAGGTATTACTCACAATGGCTACAGAGAGCATGATTATACAGTCGTCTGGAACAGCTGGTGCTCTCATGCATGGTTCAGTGTTGCTTGCGTCGAAGCGAGCAAAGAAGTCATCTAGAACGTCTGGTAGGCTAGCTTCACTGGGTAGGTCGCGGCTGAGTTTCCCTTTGTAATCCATGATAGTTTGCGAGGCCTGCCACATCTTACGAGCATCAGAACCGAATTCGTCAATGCACTTATTAATGAAGCCAGTGACTGATGTGGTAAACTCCTCAATGCCATCGGATTCATCTCAAAACATTTTCCAGTCTGTGCTAGCAAAACAGTTCTGTAGCTTAGCATCCTCTTCCATATTGAGCGTGTCACTGGTACTTCCTGTTTGGGTTTTTGCTTGTAAGCAGGAATCAGGAGGATAGAGTTACGGTCAGATTGGCCAAATGAAGAGCCAGGGAGAGTTTGAATGTGTCTCTGTCTGTGGAGTAAAGGTGATCAAGAGTTTTTTCGCCTCTAGTTGCACAGGTGCTGATAGAAATGAGGTAAAAAATATTTAAGTTTCCGAGCATTAAAGGCCCCGGACACTAGGAGCTTCACCTCTGGATGAGCATATTCCTGTTTGCTTATGGCCGTTTACAGCTCATTGAGTGAAGTCTTAGTGCCAGCAACCCTAGCATCTAATGTCCAAACACAACATTACCTCCCAGTCATAACCCTAGAATCTAATGTCCAAACACAACATTACCCCTCAGTCATAACCCTAGAATCTAATGACCAGACGCATTATTACCTCTCAGTCATAACCCTAGCATCTAATGACCAAACACAACATTACCTCTCAGTCATAACCCTAGAATCGAATGACCAAACACAACATTACCTCCCAGTCATAACCCTAGAATCTAATGACCAGACGCATTATTACCTCTCAGTCATAACCCTAGCATCTAATGACCAAACACAACATTACCTCTCAGTCATAACCCTAGAATCTAATGACCAAACACAACATTACCTCACAGTCATAACCCTAGAATCGAATGACCAAACACAACATTACCTCTCAGACATAACCCTCGAATCTAATGACCAGACGCATTATTACCTCTCAGTCATAACCCTAGCATCTAATGACCAAACACAACATTACCTCTCAGTCATAACCCTAGCATCTAATGACCAAACACAACATTACCTCCCAGTCATAACCCTAGCATCTAATGACCAAACAGAACATTACATCTCAGTCATAACCCTAGCATCTAATGACCAAACACAACATTATCTCCCAGTCATAACCCTAGCATCTAATGACCAAACACAACATTACTTCCCAGTCATAACCCTAGCTTCTAATGTCCAAACACAACATTACCTCCCAGTAATAACCCTAGCATCTAATGACCAAACACAACATTACCTCTCTGTCATAACCCTAGCATCTAATGACCAAACACAACATTACCTCCCAGTCATAACCCTAGCATCTAATAATCAAATGCAACATTACCTCCCAGTCATAACCCTAGCATCTAATGACCAAACACAACATTACCTCCCAGTCATAACCCTAGCATCTAATGACCAAACACAACACTACCTCCCAGTCATAACCCTAGCTTCGAAAGACCAAACGCAACACTACCTCCCAGTCATAACCCTAGCATCTAATGATCAAACACACATTACCCCTCAGTCATAACCCTAGCATCTAATGACCAAACACAACACTACCTCCCAGTCATAACCCTAGCATCTAATGATCAAACACACATTACCCCTTAGTCATAACCCTAGCATCTAATGATCAACCACACATTACCCCTTAGTCATAACCCTAGCATCTAATGATCAAACACACATTACCCCTCAGTCATAACCCTAGCATCTATTGTCCAAACACAACATTACCCCTCAGTCATAACCCTAGCATCTAATGTCCAAACACAACATTACCCCTCAGTCATAACCCAAGCTTCTAATGTCCAAACACAAAGCGAAGTTGTTATTTATTTTCTCTCAGAAATAATGCCTCAACTCACATTAATTAATTAGACCCAGCTATTGTAATGATTTCAACTTCATAGATGATAAGGGGAGAGATTTGTTTTTACGCATATGCTATCTCCCCAAAAACTCATCTATGTTGTTTAGGCCCTCTAGTTTCTCAATATCTGTCAATTCAAGTCCATGCTAGTTCCCCCTAAGGTGTTTGTTATTATGCTAGTTCCTTATTAGCTCTATGTTCGGATCCATACTAGTTCCTCCTGAGGTGTTTGATATTATGCTAGTTCCTTATTAGCTCTATGTTCGGATCCATGCTAGTTCCTCCTGAGGTGTTTGGTATTATGCTAGCTCCTTATTAGCTCTATGTTCGGATCCATGCTAGTTCCCCCTAAGGTGTTTGTTATTGTGCTAGTTCCTCATTAGATATAATTTCGGATCCATGCTAGTTCCCTCTGAGGTGTTTGTTATTATGCTAGTTCCTCATTAGATATAATTTCGGATCCATGCTAGTTTCCCCTAAGGTGTTTGGTATTATGCTAGTTCCTCATTAGATATAATTTCGGATCCATGCTAGTTCCCCCTAAGGTGTTTGGTATTATGCTAGTTCCACGTGAGCTCTAGGTTCAGCTCCTCTATAGAGTAGCTTCCCCCTAAGATCTTTGTTATGTTGTCAGTACAGACAGCTCTTATCAGTACAGACAGTTCTACAGGGCTTCTCTCGCCTCAGTAACAGGTGACATGACGCTCCAATTAGCATATATGCTAATTACTATACTTCTAGCTCCTGTCCAGGAGGTGTAATTGTACATAAAATCTGCCTGAAACAGGAGATATGTTTCTGGCTATTTGATCAAGAATGATTTGATCAAGACTGATTGATCAAGAATGATTTGATCAAGACTGATTGTCGGTATCCATCTAGTGCCATGTATTGAAAAAGGACCAATATAATAACTTCCTGTTTACAGACAATAAGAGGAAGTGGAGGGGGTGTAGTCATGCTGATGATGACACTTCCTGCATTGTATCTTCGTGGAAAATAATGAACATGCTAGTGGACAGCCGACTGTGTGGACTTGGTGTGTAGCGGTGAGTAATGGAGCTTTGTTAAATACCTGTATATCTCTCAGACATCCACAGCTCAGTGCAGAACTGTCACAGAGAGAAGATCAGAAGCTCAGCTCTACAGCTGAACCAATAGAGAGAGGAGATTAATGTATTTTTCTCTCAGCAGGTCGTAGCAGTAATGGTGTTGACGTCATGTGTCACAGCATTACTAATGGGCAAGATACAAGATTCGCTGAAAGAATGATTGCATCCGTCCAGTTCCGTGTAACTGAAGGAAGACTGATATTATAACTGACCATTCACAGACAATAACAAATGGAGGTGGCGTAGTCATGGTGATGGCATGGTGATGTGGAGACTCCCTGCTGTTTTTCCTGGTGGGTATTAACGCTGCCTTGTTAACAGCCTGTCTGGTGATGGTAGAGGTGGTTTGAGAGCTGTGTAAAATGTATTTTTTTCTCAACGTGACAACTGGTTATTACAGAGTAAAGAGATCAAACCTTTCCCCTCTCAGTAGGACAGGGCAGTAATGGGGGTCAACTCATGTCTCTGACACAGGATGAGATGGGTCATTCAGTTAGTATGTAACTGAGAACAGAGTCAGATCTCAGTAAGCCTCACAGTGGAGGCCTCCCAGACATGTTACTTACAGTAAACATATTTGATCAACAGCAAACAGATTAGGTTGCAAATAATGTGATTGATACAACAACAACAACAACAACACAACATGCCAGGATGTGTTCTCTATGGGCAGTTAGTTTCCTATGGAATCTTACCTACTGCTCATGTCCAGGGGGTAGTACTGTACATCACCCTGCCTCACTCTTCAGAACCAGGAGATGGACTCCTGTCCTATGGGCCGTTGTGGCTTGGACAAGGCATACTACTGTCCTACCTTTAGTGTTTCGGCTCCACAGTGATATCACTGGTTGTAAAGTGTATTCATGGTTCCTGAGCGCCGTCCAGTGAGTAGTGTTTACGGACAGCTCTTTAAAACCATTAAGGCTAACACACACAGCCAACCCATAATAGATCAACCTCCTTCACCACGGAGCTCATAAAAAGTATACATTACAGCTGAAGGATGTTTGATCTGAGTCGGAAGTTGAAGCAGGGACACTACATCATGACAGAACACATCCTGATCAACACTACATCATGACAGAACACATCCTGATGATTTATAGAGAGTCGGAAGCTGAAGCAGGGACACTACATCATGACAGAACACATCCTGATCAACACTACATCATGACAGAACACATCCTGATCAACACTACATCATGACAGAACACATCCTGATCAACACTACATCATGACAGAACACATCCTGATGATTTATAGAGAGCCGGAAGCTGAAGCAGGGACACTACATCATGACAGAACACATCCTGATCAACACTACATCATGACAGAACACATCCTGATGATTTATAGAGAGTCGGAAGTTGAAGCAGGGACACTACATCATGACAGAACACATCCTGATCAACACTACATCATGACAGAACACATCCTGATCAACACTACAGCATGACAGAACACATCCTGATCAACACTACATCATGACAGAACACATCCTGATCAACACTACATCATGACAGAACACATCCTGATCAACACTACATCATGACAGAACACATCCTGATCAACACTACATCATGACAGAACACATCCTGATGATTTATAGAGAGTCGGAAGTTGAAGCAGGGACACTACATCATGACAGAACACATCCTGATGATTTATAGAGAGTCGGAAGTTGAAGCAGGGACACTACATCATGACAGAACACATCCTGATCAACACTACATCATGACAGAACACATCCTGATGATTTATAGAGAGTCGGAAGCTGAAGCAGGGACACTACATCATGACAGAACACATCCTGATCAACACAACATCATGACAGAACACATCCTGATCAACACTACATCATGACAGAACACATCCTGATGATTTATAGAGAGCCGGAAGCTGAAGCAGGGACACTACATCATGACAGAACACATCCTGATCAACACTACATCATGACAGAACACATCCTGATCAACACTACATCATGACAGAACACATCCTGATGATTTATAGAGAGTCGGAAGCTGAAGCAGGGACACTACATCATGACAGAACACATCCTGATGATTTATAGAGAGTCGGAAGCTGAAGCAGGGACACTACATCATGACAGAACACATCCTGATCAACACTACATCATGACAGAACACATCCTGATCAACACTACATCATGACAGAACACATCCTGATGATTTATAGAGAGCCGGAAGTTGAAGCAGGGACACTACATCATGACAGAACACATCCTAATCAACACTACATCATGACAGAACACATCCTGATCAACACTACATCATGACAGAACACATCCTGATCAACACTACATCATGACAGAACACATCCTGATCAACACTACATCATGACAGAACACATCCTGATGATTTATAGAGAGTCGGAAGCTGAAGCAGGGACACTACATCATGACAGAACACATCCTGATGATTTATAGAGAGTCGGAAGCTGAAGCAGGGACACTACATCATGACAGAACACATCCTGATCAACACTACATCATGACAGAACACATCCTGATCAACACTACATCATGACAGAACACATCCTGATGATTTATAGAGAGTCGGAAGCTGAAGCAGGGACACTACATCATGACAGAACACATCCTGATCAACACAACATCATGACAGAACACATCCTGATCAACACTACAGCATGACAGAACACATCCTGATCAACACTACATCATGACAGAACACATCCTGATGATTTATAGAGAGCCGGAAGCTGAAGCAGGGACACTACATCATGACAGAACACATCCTGATCAACACAACATCATGACAGAACACATCCTGATCAACACAACATCATGACAGAACACATCCTGATCAACACTACAGCATGACAGAACACATCCTGATCAACACTACATCATGACAGAACACATCCTGATGATTTATAGAGAGCCGGAAGCTGAAGCAGGGACCCTATATCATGACAGAACACATCCTGATCAACACAACATCATGACAGAACACATCCTGATCAACACTACAGCATGACAGAACACATCCTGATCAACACTACATCATGACAGAACACATCCTGATGATTTATAGAGAGCCGGAAGCTGAAGCAGGGACCCTACATCATGACAGAACACATCCTGATCAACACAACATCATGACAGAACACATCCTGATCAACACTACAGCATGACAGAACACATCCTGATGATTTATAGAGAGCCGGAAGTTGAAGCAGGGACACTACATCATGACAGAACACATCCTGATCAACACAACATCAGAACACATCTGATCAATACACTACATCATGACAGAACACATCCTGATGATTTATAGAGAGCCGGAAGGAAAAGCAGGGACACTGCATCATGACAGAACACATCCTGATCAACACACCATCATGACAGAACACATCCTGATCAACACAACATCATCACAGAACACATCTGATCAACACAACATCACAGAACACATCTGATCAACACAACATCACAGAACACATCCTGATCAACACAACATCATTACAGAACACATCTGATCAACACAACATCATTACAGAACACATCTGATCAACACAACATCATCACAGAACACATCCTGATCAATACAACATCATTACAGAACACATCTGATCAACACATCATCACAGAACACATCCTGATCAACACAACATCAGAACACATCTGATCAACACAACAGCATGACAGAACACATCTGATCAACACAACATCATTACAGAACACATCCTGATCAACACAACATCATTACAGAACACATCCTGATCAACACAACATCAAAACACATCCTGATGAAAACAACATCATTACAAAAACACATCTGATCAACACAACATCAAATCAAATCAAATGTATTTATATAGCCCTTCGTACATCAGCTGATATCTCAAAGTGCTGTACAGAAACCCAGCCTAAAACCCCAAACAGCAAGCAATGCAGGTGTTGAAGCACGGTGGCTAGGAAAAACTCCCTAGAAAGGCCAAAACCTAGGAAGAAACCTAGAGAGGAACCAGGCTATGTGGGGTGGCCAGTCCTCTTCTGGCTGTGCCGGGTGGAGATTATAACAGAACATGGCCAAGATGTTCATAAATGATCAGCATGTTCGAATAATAAGAAGGCAGAACAGTTGAAACTGGAGCAGCAGCACGGCCAGGTGGACTGGGGACAGCAAGGAGTCATCATGTAAGGTAATCCTGGGGCATGGTCCTAGGGCTCAGGTCCTCCGAGAGAGAGAAAAAGAGAATTCGAGAACGCACACTTAGATTCACACAGGACACCGAATAGGACATGAGAAGTACTCCAGATATAACAAACTGACCCTAGCCCCCCGACACATAAACTACTGCAGCATAAATACTGGAGGCTGAGACAGGAGGGGTCAGGAGACACTGTGGACCCATCCGAGGACACACCCGGACAGGGCCAAACAGGAAGGATATAACCCCACCCAATTTGCCAAAGCACAGCCCCCACACCACTAGAGGGATATCTTCAACCACCAACTTACCATCCTGAGACAGGGCCGAGTATAGCCCACAAAGATCTCCGCCATGGCACAACCCAAGGGGGGGCGCCAACCCAGACAGGATGACCACATCAGTGAATCAACCCACTCAGGTGACGCACCCCTTCCAGGGACGGCATGAGAGAGCCCCAGTAAGCCAGTGACTCAGCCCCTGTAATAGGGTTAGAGGCAGAGAATCCCAGTGGAAAGAGGGGAACCGGCCAGGCAGAGACATCAAGGGCGGTTCGTTGCTCCAGAGCCTTTCCGTTCACCTTCCCACTCCTGGGCCAGACTACACTCAATCATATGACCCACTGAAGAGATGAGTCTTCAGTAAAAGACTTAAAGGTTGAGACCGAGTTTGCGTCTAAACAACATCATGACAGAACACATCCTGATCAACACAACATCATTACAAAACACATCTGATCAACACAACATAATTACAAAAACACATCTGATCAACACAACATAATTACAAAAACACATCTGATCAACACAACATCCTGACAGAACACATCCTGATCAACACAACATCATTACAGAACACATCTGATCAACACAACATCATTACAGAACACATCTGATCAACACAACATCAGCACTGTCACGATCGTCGTATGAAACGGACCAAAGCGCAGCCTGGTGTGAATGCATCATTTAATGCATGACAACAAAAAACACGAAGTAAACTGTACAAAACCAAATAAACAAATAACCACCGTGACGCTAGCCTAAGAACTGTGCTGACACAAGCAACTAACATAGACAATCACCCACAAACAAACAGTGAAACCCAGGCTACCTAAGTATGATTCTCAATCAGAGACAACTAATGACACCTGCCTCTGATTGAGAACCATACTAGGCTGAAACATAGAAATCCCCAAATCATAGAAAAACAAACATAGACTGCCCACCCAACTCACGCCCTGACCATACTAAATAATGACAAAACAAAGGAAATAAAGGTCAGAACGTGACAAGAACACATCTGATCAACACAACATCAGAACACATCTGATCAATACACAACATCATCACAGAACACATCCTGATCAACACAACATCATCACAGAACACATCCTGATCAACACAACATCAGAACACATCTGATCAATACACAACATCATCACAGAACACATCCTGATCAATACACAATATCATTACAAAACACATCCTGATCAATACAACATCATTACAGAACACATCTGATCAATTTTTTTAAACTTTTTATTTTACCTTTATTTTACTAGGTAAGTCAGTTAAGAACAAATTCTTATTTTCAATGACGGCCTAGGAACAGTGGGTTAACTGCCTGTTCAGGGGCAGAACGACAGATTTGTACCATGTCAGCTTGGGGATTCGAACTTGCAACCTTTCGGTTACTAGTCCAACTAGCCCTGCCGCTCAATACACAACATCATTACAGAACACATCCTGATCAATACACAACATCATTACAGAACACATCTGATCAACACAACATCATTACAGAACACATCGGATCAACACAACATCATTACAGAACACATCTGATCAACACAAAATCATTACAGAACACATCCTGATCAATACACAACATCATTACAGAACACATCCTGATCAATACACAACATCATCTGATCAACACAACATCATTACAGAACACATCTGATCAACACAACATCATTACAGAACACATCCTGATCAATACACAACATCATTACAGAACACATCCTGATCAATACACAACATCATTACAGAACACATCTGATCAATACACAACATCATTACAGAACACATCTGATCAACACAACATCATTACAGAACACATCTGATCAACACAACATCATTACAGAACACATCTGATCAATATACAACATCATTACAGAACACATCTGAGCTATACCCCCTCCACTTATTTACCCAGCCAGAGAATTAGCCAAAATTAGCCTACAGATGGAGACATCGAAGCAAAATCACATGAATTGATTATCAGATAAGTGTCAGGCTTTTGGTCATGAAAAAAATGTGAAAAATTATTCACTTGTTAATTAAGCACATTTTTTAAATATTTTTTATTTCACCTTTATTTAACCAGGTAGGCAAGTTGAGAACAAGTTCTCATTTACAACTGCGACCTGGCCAAGATAAAGCAAAGCAGTTCGACACATACAACAACACAGAGTTACACATGGAGTAAAACAAACATACAGTCAATAATACAGTATAAACAAGTCTATATACAATGTGAGCAAATGAGGTGAGAAGGGAGGTAAAGGCAAAAAAGGCCATGGTGGCAAAGTAAATACAATATAGCAAGTAAAACATTGGAATGGTAGTTTTGCAATGGAAGAATGTGCAAAGTAGAAATAAAAATAATGAGCATAATGTCCTGATCAGCACTAATACAAGAGCCAAATAGACAATATGATAATGAGCAGGTCTCATCTCAACTTAATAACTAACATGTCGACTGCCTAATTGTAGCCTAACTGATATCCTAACTGATATCCAAATGGAGGTTCTGTGAAAACAAAAATCTGATAATGATTGATTGATAAAAATTGTCAAAGACTCCAGCCACCCAAGTCATAGACTGTTGTCTCTGCTACAGCATGGCAAGTGGTGCCCGGAGCACCAGGTCTAGGTCCAAGAGGCTTCTAAACAGGTTCTACCCCCAAGCCATAAGACTCCTGAATACCTAATCAAGTGGCTTCCCAGACTATTTACATTGCCCCCCCCCCCTTCTACGCTGCTGCTGGTCTCTGTTATTATCTATGCATAGTCACTTTTAATAACTCTACCTACATGTACATATTACCTCAATTACCTCGACTAACCGGTGCCCCCCCCAGATGACTCTGTACCGGTACCCCCTGTATATAGCCTCCACATTGACTCTGTACCTGTACCCCCTGTATATAGCCTCCACATTGACTCTGTAACGGTTTCCCCTGTATATAGCCTCCACATTGACTCTGTACCGTAACACCCTGTATATAGCCTCCACATTGACTCTGTACAGTAATACCCTGTATATAGCCTCCACATTGACTCTGTACAGTAATACCCTGTATATAGTCTCCACATTGACTCTGTACCGTAACACCCTGTATATAGCCTCCACATTGACTCTGTACAGTAATACCCTGTATATAGCCTCCACATTGACTCTGTACCGTAACACCCTGTATATAGCACCGCTATTGTTATTTTACTGCTGCTCTTTTACTACTTGTTACTCTTATTCTTTTTCATATTTTTTAAACTGCGTAGTTGGTTAGGGGCTTTTAAGTAACCATTTCACTGTGAGGTCTACTACACCTGTTGTATTCGGCGCATGTGACTAATAATATCTGATTTGATTTAACAAGCCGAGTCCCTACGCTTAAAGCAGCGTGAAACGGTGTTGAAATAGTTGCGATTGGCTATTGCTTCAAATCCTATTATAACGATTGGATGACTCTGGGAGGTTCAGTAAGCAACACTTGGATGTTTTCCACGAGCACCACCCTGCATCCACCTGCTGACTTGCTTCTGAAGCTAAGCAGGGTTGATCCCTGGATGGGAGACCAGATGATGCTGGAGGTGATGTCCGCGGTCCAGTAGGAGACACCCTTTCCTCTGGTCTGAAAAAAACCCCATCCCAATTCCCCAGGGCAGTGAATGGGGACATTGCCCTGTGTAGGGTACTGTATTTCAAATGGGATGTTAAACGGGTGTCCTGACTCTCTGTGGTCACTAAAGATGTCTTGGCACTTATTGTAAGAATAGGGGTGTAAACCCAGGTCTCCTGGATAAATTCCCAATCTGGCCCTCATACACCCCCTTTGCATTTTTCCTATTTGGTTGCCTTACAACTTGGGTGTTGAATCATTTGATCAACACAACACAATATTTATAAGATGCAAAATGTTTTTAATTGTGAAACAAACAAGACATAAGACAAAAAAAACTAAAAAACTTGAACGTGCATAACTATTCACCCCCCAAAGTCAATACTTTGTAGAGACACCTTTTGCAGCAATTAAAGCCGAAAGTCTCTTGGTGGTATTTCACTATAAGCTTGGCACATCTAGCCACGGGGGGGGGGCGTTGCTCCCATTCTTCAAGGCAAAACTGCTCCAGCTCCTTTGAGTTGGATGGGTTCCGCTTGTGTACAGCAATCTTTAAGTCATACCACAGATTCTCAATTGGATTCCAAGACATTTAAATGTTTCCCCTTAAACAACACAAGTGTTGCTTTAGCAGTATGCTTAGGATCATTGTCCTGCTGGAAGGTGAACCTCCGTCCCAGTCTCAAATCTCTGGAAGACTGAACCAGGTTTCCCTCAAGAAGTTCCTTGTATTTAGTGCCATCCATCATTCCTTCAATTCTGACCAGTTTCCCAGTCCCTGCTGATGAAAAACATCCCCATAGCATGATGCTGCCACCACCATGCTTCACTGTGGGGATGGTGTTCTCGGATTGTGCCAGACATAGTGTTTTCCTTGATGGCCATAAAGCTACATTTTAGTCTCATCTGACCAGAATACCTCCTTCCATACGTTTGGGGAGTCTCCCACATGGGGAGTTTGGGGAGTCTCCCACATGGGGAGTTTGGGGAGTCTCCCACATGGGGAGTTTGGCCTTTTGGCTTTTTTTTTCTTCTTTTTTTTCTCTTTTTTTCTTTAAGCAATGGCTTTCTGGACACTCTTCCGTAAAGCCCAGCTCTGTGTAGTGTATGGCTTCAAATGGTCCTATGGACAGATACTCCAATCTCCGCTGTGGAGCTTTGCAGCTCCTTCAGGGTTATCTTTGGTCTCTTTATTGCCTCTCTGATTAATGCGCTCCTTGCCTGGTCTGTGAGTTTTTGTGGGTGGCCCTCTCTTGGTAGGTTTGTTGTGATGCCATATTCTTTCCATTTTTAAATAAGTTAATGGTGCTCCGTGGGATGTTCAAAGCTTAAATTTTTTTGAAGGCCCACAAACCTGACTCAGTTACACTAGCTCTGTCAGGAGGAATGGGCCAAAATTCACCTAATTTATTGTGGGAAGCTTGTGGAAGGCTACCCAAAACATTTGACCCAAGATAAACAATTTAAAGGCAATGCTACCAAATACTAATTGAGTGTATGTAAACCCACTGTGAAATAAAAGCTGAAATAAATCATTATCTCTACTATTATTCTGACATTTCACATTCTTAAAATAAAGTGGTGATCCTAACTGACCTAAGAAAGGGAATTTTTACTAGGATTAAATGTCAGGAATTGTGAAAAACAGATTTTAAATGTATTTGGCTAAGGTGTATGTAAACTTCTGACTTGGTACTGACCCTGTGTATAGTCACCTTACCCCTATACATATCTACCTCCATCACTCCAGTATCCCTGTACATTGTTAGTATGGTACTGACCCTGTATATAGTCACCTTCCACCTATACATATCTACCTCCATCACTCCAGTATCCCTGTACATTGTTAATATGCTACTGACCCTTTATATAGTCACCTTACCCCTATACACATCTACCATATCTAGCTCCATCACTCCAGTATCCCTGTACATTTAAACTATGCCACTTTGTTTACATACCCTACATTACTCATCTCATATGTATATACTGTACTCTATAACATCTACTGCATCTTGCCTATGCCGTTCTGTACCATCACTCATTCATATATCTTTATGTACATATTCTTTATCCCTTTACACTTGTGTGTATAAGGTAGTAGTTTTGGAATTGTTAGGTTAGATTACTCGTTGGTTATTACTGCATTGTCGGAACTAGAAGCACAAGCATTTCGCTACACTCGCATTAACATCTGCTAACCATGTGTATGTGACAAATACATTTGATTTGATTTGATATGGTACTGTCACCGGCCAGCTCATAGCCTGTGGCAAAAATGAGGGACGCGAACAACAGGTATCGACCAATTAAAAAATGTTCTTTATTGTAAACAAAGCTATTAACTTTAAACTAAGAAAAAGGAATTAGGTTTGGAAGTATCATAATGTAAGGTGTATGTAAAGTGCATGGGATGCGTGAATCTGTGTGTGAATGACTGAATGAAAACTATGCAAAACTACAAAGGAACAAAACAGGTTCATACCTGGAGGAGCAGAGAGAGAGAGAGAGAGAGAGAGAGGGGTGATTAGTGAAGCAGTTTAAATACTCTTATCCCAGGTGACTCCAATCACTAACGACCCTCCTCTGCCTGCAGGAGGAACCGCCCCTGCAATGCAGAGGAGGAGCCGTGACAGTACTGACCCTGTATATAGTCACCCTCCCACTATACATATCTACCTCCATCACTCCAGTATCCCTGTACAATGGTAATATGGTACTGACCCTGTATATAGTCACCTTACCCCTATACATATCTACCTCCATCACTCCAGTATCCCAATGTTAACATGGTATTAGACATGTCCCTGGATATACAGTGAGCTCCGAAAGGATAGTGACACCTTGTGAAATGACCCTGGAACTGACCCTGGAACTGGAACTGATCCTGGAATTGATCCTGGAACTGACCCTGGGAACTGACCCTGGGACTGGAACTGATCCTGGAACTGACCCTGGGAACTGAGCCTGGAACTGATCCTGGAACTGATCCTGGAACTGGAACTGATCCTGGAACTGACCCTGGAACTGATCCTGGAACTGATCCTGGAACTGATCCTGGAACTGATCCTGGAACTGACCCTGGAACTGACCCTGGAACTGGAACTGATCCTGGAACTGATCCTGGAACTGATCCTGGAACTGACCCTGGAACTGACCCTGGAACTGGAACTGATCCTGGAACTGAGTGTGATCCTGTTAGAACCCTGGAACTGTAACTGACCCTGGAACTGATCCTGGAACTGATCCTGGAACTGATCCTGGAACTGACCCTGGAACTGATCCTGGAACTGACCCTGGAACTGGAACTGGCCCTGGAACTGATCCTGGAACTGACCCTGGAACTGACCCTGGAACTGACCCTGGAACTGGAACTGACCCTGAAACTGGCCCTGGAACTGGCCCTGACCCTGGAACTGACCCTGGCCCTGACCCTGGATCTGACCCTGTATCTGACCCTGGATCTGACTCTGGATTTGACCCTGGAACTGACCCTGGAACTGACCCTGGAACTGACCCTGGATCTGACCCTGGAATTGAACCTGGAACTGACCCTGGAACTGATCCTGGAACTGGAACTGATCCTGGAACTGAGTGTGATCCTGTTAGAACCCTGGAACTGTAACTGACCCTGGAACTGACCCTGGATTTGACCCTGGAATTGACCCTGGAACTGACCCTGGAACTGACCCTGGATCTGACCCTGGAATTGACCCTGGATTTGACCCTGGAATTGACCCTGGAACTGACCCTGGATCTGACCCTGGAACTGACCCTGGATCTGACCCTGGATTTGACCCTGGAACTGACCCTGGATCTGACCCTGGATCTGACCCTGGATCTGACCCTGGATCTGACCCTGGAACTGACCCTGGAACTGACCCTGGATCTGACCCTGGAACTGACCCTGGATTTGACCCTGGAACTGACCCTGGAACTGACCCTGGAACTGACCCTGGAACTGACCCTGGATTTGACCCTGGATTTGACCCTGGAATTGACCCTGGAACTGACCCTGGAACTGACCCTGGATTTGACCCTGGAATTGACCCTGGAATTGACCCTGGAACTGACCCTGGATCTGACCCTGGAATTGACCCTGGAACTGACCCTGGATTTGACCCTGGAACTGACCCTGGAACTGACCCTGGAACTGACCCTGGATTTGACCCTGGAATTGACCCTGGAACTGACCCTGGAACTGACCCTGGAACTGACCCTGGAATTGACCCTGGAATTGACCCTGGAACTGACCCTGGAACTGACCCTGGAACTGATCCTGGAACTGGAACTGATCCTGGAACTGAGTGTGATCCTGTTAGAACCCTGGAACTGTAATTGACCCTGGAACTGACCCTGGATTTGACCCTGGAATTGACCCTGGAACTGACCCTGGAACTGACCCTGGAACTGACCCTGGATCTGACCCTGGAACTGACCCTGGATCTGACCCTGGAACTGACCCTGGAACTGGAACTGACCCTGGATCTGACCCTGGAACTGACCCTGGAACTGGAACTGACCCTGGATCTGAATTTAAAAAGAATACAGCATAAAATAGTCTTAGTCCACATCTTCTCTTTCCATCAAACTGACTTGTTGTAGATAAAAGTTCAAACACAATATATGTGTAGACATACTGGAGTGGTACAGTTAAGTATGTACAGCACAGCAGAGTATATGATGATTGTGTGTGTGTGTGTGTGTGTGTGTGTGTGTGTGTGTGTGTGTGTGTGTGTGTGTGTGTGTGTGTGTGTGTGTGTGTGTGTGTGTGTGTGTGTGTGTGTGTGTCTGTGTGTTGTACTATCAGTGTCCGTGATTGTGTAGTAAGGGTCAAGTCAGTCCATGTAGTCATTTTGTTAGCTAGTTAGCAGTTTTATGGCTTTGGGAAGCCGCTCGAGAGCCTGTTGCTGTCAGACTTGATGCACTGGTACCTCTTGCCATGCGGAAGCAGAGAGAACAGCCTAGGGTTTGGGTGGCTGGTGTCTTTAAAAACGTTCCGGGCCTTCCTTTCACACCGCCTGGTATAGAGGTCCTGGAAAGCAGGGAGCTTGGCCCCAGTGATGTACTGGGCTGTCCTCACCACCCTCTGTAGCGCCATACGATCGAGGGCGGTGCAGTTGCCATACCAAGCAGTGATGCAGTCAGTCAATATGCTCTCAACGGTGCAGCTGTAAAACGTTTTGGAGATTTTGAGGGTCAAATATTTTCAGCCTCCTAAGAGAGAAGAGGCACCGTCACACCTTCTTCACGACTGTTTGGAATATCAGGAACCAGTTGCAGAGGGAGGTGTTCAGTCCCAGGGTCCTGAGCTTAGTGATGTGCTTGGAGGGGACAATAGTGTTGAATGCTGAGCTGTAGTCAATGAGAGAGCATTCTCACATAGGTATTCCTCTTATCTAGGTGGGTGAGGGCAATGTGAAGTGCAATAGAGAGTGCGTAATCTATGGATCTGTTGGGGCGGTATGTAAATTGGACTGGGTCTAGGGTGTCTGGGATGGTGGAGTCGATGTGTGCCATAACCAGCCTCTCAAAGCACTTCATGATGACAGATGTGAGTACTACAGGGGGGTAGTCATTGTGACAGGAAGCCTCAGAGTTCATGATGACAGATGTGAGTACTACAGGGGGGTAGTCATTGTGACATGAAGCCTCATAGTTCATGATGACAGATGTGAGTACTACAGGGTGGTAGTCATTGTGACAGGAAGCCTCAGAGTTCATGATGACAGAAATTATGGGGGTAATCATGGGAATTAAAGGCTGGAACCAGGAAAAATGTAAAATGGCCGTTAAAATGGGGGACAGTGTATGAACTGAGAATTATGAATTATAACAGGAGTCTGATAGCAGTAGATGCGATGTGTATGTTGTGTGTGTGTGTGTGTGTGTGTGTGTGTGTGTGTGTGTGTGCGCATGTTCATGAGTGAGTACATGTGTGGAGAATCAGAGCAGGTGGTCAGTCAGTCCCGTTAGAATCAGAGCAGGTGGTCAGTCCTGTTAGAATCAAAGCAGGTTGTCAGTCCTGTTAGAACAGAGCAGGTGGTCAGTCCCGTTAGAATCAGAGCAGGTTCACAGTCCTGTTAGGGTTAGAATCAGAACAAGTGGTCAGTCCTGTTAGGCTTAGAATCAGAGCAGGTGGTCAGTAGGGTTAGAATCAGAGCATTTGGTCAGTCCTGTTAGAATCAGAGCAGGTGGTCAGTCCCGTTAGAATCAGAGCAGGTGGTCAGTCCTGTTAGAATCAGAACAGGGTGTCAGTCCTATTAGGGTTAGAATCAGAGCAGGTGGTCAGTCCTGTTAGAATCAGAGCAGGTGGTCAGTCCTGTTAGAATCAGAGCAGGTGGTCAGTCCCGTTAGAATCAGAGCAGGTGGTCAGTCCTGTTAGAATCAGAGCAGGTGGTCAGTCCTGTTAGAATCAGAGCAGGTGGTCAGTCCTGTTAGAATCAGAGCAGGTGGTCAGTCCTGTTAGAATCAGAGCAGGTGGTCAGTCCCGTTAGAATCAGAGCAGGTGGTCAGTCCTGTTAGAATCAGAACAGGGTGTCAGTCCTATTAGGGTTAGAATCAGAGCAGGTGGTCAGTTCTGTTAGGGGTTAAAATCAGAGCAGGTGATCAGTCCTGTTAGGGTTAGACACAGAGCAGGTGATCAGTCCTGTTAGAATAGGAGCAGGTGGTCAGTCCTGTTAGGGTTAGACACAGAGTGGGTGGTCAGTCCTGTTGGAATCAGAGCAGGTGGTCAGTCCTGTTGGAATCAGAGCAGGTGGTCAGTCCTGTTGGAATCAGAGCAGGTGGTCAGTCCTGTTGGAATCAGAGCAGGTGGTCAAATCAAATCAAATCAAATCAAATTTATTTATATAGCCCTTCGTACATCAGCTGATATCTCAAAGTGCTGTACAGAAACCCAGCCTAAAACCCCAAACAGCAAGCAATGCAGGTGTAGAAGCACGGTGGCTAGGAATAACTCCCTAGAAAGGCCAATACCTAAGAAGAAACCTAGAGAGGAACCAGGCTATGTGGGGTGGCCAGTCCTCTTCTGGCTGTGCCGGGTGGAGATTATAACAGAACATGGCCAAGATGTTCAAATGTTCATAAATGACCAGCATGGTCGAATAATAATAAGGCAGAACAGTTGAAACTGGAGCAGCAGCACAGTCAGGTGGAAGTTGAAACTGGAGCAGCAGCATGGCCAGGTGGACTGGGGACAGCAAGGAGTCATCATGTCAGGTAGTCCTGGGGCATGGTCCTAGGGCTCAGGTCAGTTGAAACTGGAACAGCAGCATGGCCAGGTGGACTGGGGACAGCAAGGAGTCATCATGTCAGGTAGTCCTGGGGCATGGTCCTAGGGCTCAGGTCCTCCGAGAGAGAGAAAGAAAGAGAGAAGGAGAGAATTAGAGAACGCACACTTAGATTCACACAGGACACCGAATAGGACAGGAGAAGTACTCCAGATATAACAAACTGACCCCAGCCCCCCGACACATAAACTACTGCAGCATAAATACTGGAGGCTGAGACCTATTGGTGGTCAGTCCTGTTAGGGGTTAGAATCAGAGCAGGTGGTCAGTCCTGTTAGAATCAGAGCAGGTCGTCAGTCTTGTTAGAATCAGAGCAGGTGGTCAGTCCTGTTAGTGTTAGAAACAGAGCAGGTGGTCAGTCCTGTTAGAATCAGAGCAGGTGGTCAGTCCTGATAGAATCAGAGCAGGTGGTCAGTCTTGTTGGAATCCGAGCAGGTGGTCAGTCCTGTTAGAATCAGAGCAGGTGGTCAGTCCTGTTAGGGTTAGAAACAGAGCAGGTGGTCAGTCCTGTTAGAATCAGAGCAGGTGGTCAGTCCTGATAGAATCAGAGCAGGTGGTCAGTCCTGTTGGAATCAGAGCAGGGTGTCAGTCCTGTTAGGGTTAGAATCAGAGCAGGTGGTCAGTCCTGTTAGAATCAGAGCAGGTGGTCATTTCTGTTAGGGGTTAGAATCAGAGCAGGTGGTCAGTCCTGTTAGGGTTAGAATCAGAGCAGGTGGTCAGTCCTGTTAGGGTTAGAATCAGAGCAAGTGGTCAGTCCTGTTAGGGTTAGAATCAGAGCAGGTGGTCAGTAGGGTTTGAATCGGAGCAGGTGGTCAGTCCTGTTAGAATCAGAGCAGGTGGTCAGTCCTGTTAGATTCAGAGCATGTGGTCAGTCCTGTTAGAATCAGAGCAGGTGGTCAGTCCCGTTAGAATCGGAGCAGGTTCACAGTCCTGTTAGGGTTAGAATCAGAGCAAGTGGTCAGTCCTGTTAGGGTTAGAATCAGAGCAGGTGGTCAGTAGGGTTTGAATCGAAGCAGGTGGTCAGTCCTGTTAGAATCAGAGCAGGTGGTCAGTCCTGTTAGATTCAGAGCATGTGGTCAGTCCTGTTCGGGGTTAAAATAAGAGCAGGTGGTCAGTCCTGTTA